>NC_038250.2:30231571-30496881 GCF_000004515.6 Glycine max | reverse complement strand
GTTAATTAATATTTTCTTAAAAAATAAGAACTTAAAAAAAATACTTAAGGAATGACTAAAACCATGATTCTTGAAATAAGACACATACTCTTTTACCACTACACCCAAGTGTTCATTTGTTTATTTAGTATAAAATATAGTATTAATATAAGTTTTATGTGAAAATAGTTCAAAATTCAAATTTTATTATTTTTTAATTTCTTAGGGTTTTATGATCTTATAGATTGTCTGTGGAAATCTAATATAGAATATCACATTCTCCGTTTACATAAATTAATTAGAATACGTATATTTATATAAGTTTTATTTTTATTTTATATATTATATTTATCTTTTAAAATAATATTTGTGATTTAGTGCTAATATTTTTTATCTATATTTAGATATTCATTTTATTTATTATAACATAGATAAAAAAATAATACGAATAAATTATATACATAAATATTTTAAAAAATAGAAAATAGTAATTATGTAACTTTACTATATAATTTACTTCTTTTAAAAAAATTTGTATCTGATTAAATAAAGTTAAATATAAATAAAAGCAATACTAATATAATAAATAACAAGAATATGTTAATATAGATAAAAGATATTGTCATTAAATCAAATATATAAATATTAATAAGATAATAAAATACTTTTATTTTATGAAATTATAATTTATGTAAAAAAATATACATTAAAGATAAATTTATATTATATATTTACTTTATAAAATAAGTTTTGAATAGTGTGATAAAAATACATTAGATTATAGAAATATGATATATAAAATAAAATAAAGCTTATATAAGTATACATATTCTAATTTATGAAAAAATAGAATTTAATCTTATATATTATATTTTAGAAGATAATATATAAGATTATAAAAATATAATAAATTAAAAAATAATAAAATTTGAATTTTGAACTATTTTCACATATAGCTTATATTAATACTATATTTTATACTAAACAAACAAATGAACACTTGGGTGTAGTGGTAAAAAAATATGTGTCTTATTTCAAGAATCATGTTTCTAAGTCCTTCCTTAAGTATTTGTTTAAGTTGTTATTTTTTAAGAAAATATTGGTCAACTTTCTAGTCTAATTTAAAATTTAACAGTTAACAATTATTCAACGGTTAAAACCAGCTTTAGGTACTAATTATTGTATTTTAAATTTAGTGTAATAGGCAAAATAGGGAGACAAATTTTGTAACTAAGCCTTCTTTTTATTTAACTATTAAAAATAAATATTTTTTTTACCAACTGCTTGTTGGTTTATCATAACACAATAATTATTTGTATTCATATATATATATATATATATATATATATATATATATATATATATATATATATATATATTATAAAGTTGTCACTTTTTTTTATGAGCTCGTTTGAAATTTTCGATTGACAAAAGGAGTTTATTTTTAATTTTATAGCAATTGTTCTTATAAAAATAATAGAATTCTCACTGCTAATGCTCTCATAAGAAATGATACTTTTTAGACTTGTAAAATTTAGCTAATAAATTCTCTATAATCCTACTTTCATAAAACCTTTTATGAATGATAAAAGGAGTTTATTTTACTAATTAATGCATGCACCGGTGCGGTACACATGATAAATTACCTGTGAGAAGTAATATTTTCTATTAATTTTGTAGTTATTTTAAACTAATGTTTTTATTATACAGTCAACCAACGACTCTTATAATATTAATTTCATTTTTAAATTAATGGTTGTTTTTTTATTTATCAAATTAAGTTTAATATATATATAGTTGGTTTTTTTTCATATTTCTTAAGTCTAATATTTGTTTAACAAAATAACAATTAATATTGATCATTAATTTTAATTTTCAATTTAAAAAATCTAACAATTACTAAAAATCATTTTCTTAAAAAATAATTGTTGTAGCATTGATTTTTATTAATAACTTACCAGTTTTTTGAATTTTAAAATACTAACAATTTTTATTAACAAACCATTTTTTTTTATATAAAATGGTAGTTGTGACTTTGATATTTGTTGATAATTGATCATTTTTAAATTTTAAACGGTGTGTGACTATGAAGGTACTTCACAAAATGACTTAGCAAGTATGAAAGTCATCCAATCAATCTCACTTACAATGAATAATAACATTCCAGAAATTTGAAGATTGCATCTTTCTCTAATTTCTGAAATGACCTAATTTATAGGCTATAAAAATTGCTACTTATCAGACTTCATATATCAATTGAAAAAAATTAGAGTTATTAAAATTATATAAATAAATATGAGGGATTGAAATTATATTAAAATGGTATAAATTTAATTTGAAGGTTTAGAATAATTTATTTAACTTATAGGAAATCCTATAATTATGAATATAATTATGTTCACAATCTTTATATTTATGGTTCCGTAAAATAATCTTTATAATTCTAGTAACATTTTAACTAATATATTTTTAATTATAGTTATTAGTATAATTAGTAATACTATACTGTGAAAACACTATACTTTGAACCGTAAGCAGAGATCAATGACTTATTCTTTGTGATTTCAATTTGATAAAGCATCCAATGGATCTCTCCCCCACTCTCTCTCCCCCCACCCCCCCAACTTTGTAGTGCTAACCCTCTGTGGCATTATTAATACTGGAATATGTTATGGCTTTCTAAACTATAAGGTCATATAGATAAAATTAAACTTTCTCAGACCAAACACAAAATAAGGCAAAGTGCTATATGAATATATTTCCTGATATACCAAAACCAAAAAAATGAAATACTTACAAACATGAAAATAATATGGATAAAAAACAATTGCAAGTCAAAGCTAATATAATCAATGAACAGAATGTCATATTTTAACCAAAAAAATGAAATACATAAAATTCATGCCAAGACCATGGCCAAAGCTGATTCTCAAAGAGATTGCAAGTCAAGGATAATCAAGGAATAGAGTACCGTACATATGTTTTACTCTAGAATATTAGGAATCCTTTTTGCAACAACAAAATAACACTTGAGAATATATAGATTTTTCAAAAGGAAACAAAATTCCATTAAACAAAACATGCAAAATGCATATTTCAAAGGTTTAGCAGCTTTTGGCAGTCACTCATTCTATCGGGTCTTTTTTATCAACAAAAATAGACAAAAAAAATATTTAACTAAAACTTTATATATTAAAAAAATAAACATTTAAGATCCTTTGAAGTTATTATTCATTTTGTCTAGTATAAGGCTACTGAGCTGACAAAACTGTTCAAGAACTTACATAACAATTAACCTATGAATAATCATGGAGGCTACTAAAACTAAAAAAAAAAAAAAAAGAACACTGAGATAGATGTATATAAGCATGTTGCCACTCGACAGTTATATTAGTTTGGAGTGACAAGTGTTGCACTCAAGAAATATACATAAAATATTTTCACAAACACGTTCATAAATATTCAAGTTGGAAAAAGTCCTACTAGCACAATCATTACAAACGGGTAATTTCAATGGCAAGTGTCATTGCAAAATCTGAAAGCCATTTGTTAAATCAACTAAGAATAAGTGTCATGGCCAAATCTCTCCCACCGTATTTATCATGTTCAGGATGTGGCAAACTCAACTTAATGACAAATGGCTTCAAAGTTCCACCATTTTGAGAAAAAAAAATGTCCTGCTAGCATAAATATTCGTTGAAGTAACACTAATCACGATCAACACACTTGAACCAATTTAGTCATAATTATAAAGTTGCACTATGAAAAAACACACATGTTATTTTAGAGCAAAAGATCACAGGTGAGATGTTTACCGATGATTCCTATGCTTTTCAATAACCAATTTCAATCAATTACCTATGATACACAGGTTATTGTTATCTTCCTTTTTTGCCACCATACCAGATCAGAAAGTCACATTCCCTCGATAAAAAATCAATCACCATCAAGACTATAACTGGGCTTAAATCAAGCCATTGGACCACCTACCTAATTAGAAAAACAAAGTAAAATCAATAATAAAAACTCTACAAAAATAAAAACAAAAAATCAAATGCAACCATCTTTTTTTCCCTTCCTAGAACCACAGTCACACTGTATTCTCACTACTTGAAATTGACAACCGGAGGATAAATATAGAAAAAATAAAAAACATCTCATCAACATTTATATTTTTATTCATTTTCATGTCACTAATTATGTTGATCAAACTGTATATTTAAACACATAACATGTTAAATCAAAACATACATTTTTTCTACATTAGGAACCTCATTTTTTTATTCAAAAAGGAAGATAAAAGTAGAATCTTAGAGTATACTTAGAACCATCTTAGAATGTGTGGCGGTGACATTTTTGCAATAAAAATTGTCTTAAAATGTGCGACGGTGACATTTTTGTAATAAAGAAGAAGACAACGACGACGTTTCCTTGTAACTGTCTTTGCAGAATAAGAAAATAGAGTCACAATGGCAAATTTGTAAACTACAAGTTTTGTACAAAGATGGTTTAAACCCAAAAACTATCTTTGTTTGCTTGCTGATTTCTGGGCCTCGATGACTTAGTCCTTCCTTCACTCACTAACCCGACCATGCCTCATGCCCTGACTGAGATCGTGCCCTCGGTCAATTACAGGCCGCCCGCCGTCTCTCGTGCCGCTTTGCCGTCGTGTTCCTTTGTCGTTGTCGAAGTGCATCAACCTTTGCAGTTGTGAATGATCCAAAAGAAGTGATTTCATACAAAAGCCCAACCTCAATTTAGGTATGTGTCCTAAATCTTGTATTAAATTAAATTACATGTTGGATTATTTTTTTAAGCGATGCATTACTCATGCCATTTGTTTGAAACTTTTTACCAGTAGAAGTTTACCAATTATTCCAACTCACACTATATGAAAACAGAAAAAGCTTCTTTGAAGTTCTAGTTGATCAATGAACGTGCATATTTCTCCTTTGTGCTATTTTCAGGCAGACTGTTAAATGTGCTTCGAGGCTCTTTCAAGTGTTCTAATATTTAATATCTCCTTCTCATTCTAACTAAAGCATGCTCATTTCCCAATTGACTCTCACCTTAGATGTAGCATTGCAACCACTATTTTACACTAATTCACTTAATATGGAACCAACATATGTTCATTCAAACATTGTACTTCATTTGTGGGCTGACTTATAGTTATTTGATTGAACACTGTAGGCTAAGCTTCTATCAGTTTCCAATTTCATATCATTTGTGAATCCTAAAGTGCCTCTATTTCCATGACTTGCTCAAGGGAAATCCTAGGATCAAGTAAGTTTTTCTTCATGCTCTGAGGTCCTTCATATTTTGGTCACACAAGTAATACTATTCATTACTTCTATTTCTCCTACTATGGCTTTGCTTGTGATGCAATTCCTAAATATGAAGCATGTTAACAAGTATCCTATGTAGAGTTAATAATAGAGTTGATGTGGGATTGAATTAAAACTTCATACAAAGGATGACTTGCAATAATCTTCTTTAAAACCTCTTCACTTTGTTTGATCTCTACATGACTTCCCTTGTCCCCCTTTCTCCTTGATCCATTTTCTCCAATTTGTCTACCTTCCATATCTATCTAGCTAGCTTTATTATCTTTTGCACCAATTGAATCATAAAAAGTTCGACAAAAAAATATATTAGGCCAATATTATTATATCTATAGCAACTTATCCTGGAAAAATGGGGTTTCTATTATGGTTATTGATCAACTGGTGTGCAACCTAGCTAAGTGATGAAATGTAGTTATGAAGAAGTACATATGGGGTTACTCTGTCATATGGGTTTTTCTATTCTTGATGTTGTTAACCATTGGAGTTAAAACATATAGTATGAATGCAACAAGTGCATCATGCATTAGAAAAAAAAAATGGATTAAAGAACCCATAGTTCCTTGTTCCCCCTTTTTGCTTTGAAAAGAACTTATGAAGGTTTTGTTGATATGATTGAAGTACCTTTCAGGTCTTTGCAACTTGTAACCTTGGTTTTGGCATTATTCTATAATCCCCCCACATTTTTTTTATTTCATTTAAGTATATAAGTAACACTCCTGTAGATTAAGTCCCCTAGACTTGATCTTCCATTCTAAAAAAGAACAATTAAAAAAATAATGTTTTGTGTAAGATGTCTGAATGTTAACAATGATAACTTTTAAACAAATATAGTTCCTTTTGACTTACCTTTAGTAGGGATTCAATATAGTTTTTGAGATCTCCATTTCTGATAGAGTTTGAGCATTTATGGCCATACTTGCTTTAAGAACTTGGTTCACACGATCTTTCTGATACTGGACAAACCTTGTTGCTGCATTAGATAATAAGAGTCTACGAGAACCTTAGGTGTAGGCATCCACCACTTGGAATCATTATTTCTATCTGCATTCTTTGCATCTTTTGATACATAATATTGTGGCATTTTGGTCTTTGGAGATCAGTTGTTTGTCGTGTTGTCATAACCTATTCAATAATCAGAGATTAGATTCAATCATAGTGATCTTACAGTAAGCATTGTATCAAGCTTTCTTGCTGCATTCTCAGTAAGAAAAGAATGAGAAAAACTGACAATGAATTATTTTAAACATTTCTTTTGTCAATCTCTCCTGAAAATGGAAGGAACAACACATTGTTTTGACATCATGATTGGAGATTTGTAGTAGAACAGGAAGACGAATGCCATGTCTTAGTTGAAAGACAAAGAAAGAGAGAGGTCAACATACCAACAAGGCTTGTGAATGCATTTGACAATGCCAAAGTTGAAGAAACACCCTTTCCTCCACCAGACTAAATCAAGAAGTCTTCAGTATTACCTAGGATTCATATTTATTAGTGGTATGCATTGTTTTTGAAACTAAAATCATGCTCCAAATTTTAGTTTAGTTATTTTTGTATTTTGCATGATCGACAAAATGCAGTGGTTTTATGTGGTTCAGTTTTAGGTAGTGTTATACATACATGCAAATTGTTATCTCAGAATCTAAAAATGAGTCAAGCATAGAATAATTGAAGGATACACCAACTATGACTCACAAATTTTGATCACTAATGGGGAGCAACTGCATGATGATAAATTAGCCACTGTCTTGATAAGTGATTCTTGAGTTTTGCCACCTAATGTCAAGTACATGAGTGCAACTCTAAAAGTGGAGTGTGACCACATGACTCATAAAAACATATTGTTAAAGCATAAACAAACAAATAAAAATCCTTGATAAAAGCTTCAAATATACTCCAAATAATCTCCACACAGCAACTGCATTTTTCCACTCTCAAACCTGTCGTTAATTCTCTACTCATTTTATGTATAAGGGTTATATTCAATGTTAATAGTTATAAAATATATAACATTTAATTTAATCATATCAAAGTAAAGTAAAAGTTCCATTCAAATTAAAACAATGTTTACGTGCACTATCTTATCTTTGGCTTCTTAGGTTACAATTTCCTCCTTGCTTATCCTTGGCATAGGAACCTTATCTAGATCATTTAGAGATTTTGATCCTTGACTTCTTGATGACATTGGCTCTTCTTCCCAAGGAGAAGGATCTAATGCGATGGCACTCTCAATGCTCAAACTCTTTGTATGACTCCTTGTATTTTTAAGCATTCCTTTGAAATTGAATAGTCTGGACCTGAGACTTTTTTGTTCTTATTCCATTGCTTTTACCATTCCTTTTTCTTAATGTAATAATACGTGTTTTAAGGAAAATTTTCTAGGGATGAACAAGCAACAACAAAACATGGGGTTTCTAGGTCTGTGGACTAAGATAGAAATAAGGAAACTCAAGTTTGTTGCATTGTGGCAAGTGAGGAAAATAGTAGGGGAGAAGCTAGAGTTACAGATGCAATGGGAGATTATTTTTAAGGAGTGAGTTTGGCAAAAAGAATAGTTGGAGGTAAATATTTGATGGGGATTGGGATAGTTTCTATTTCTCTTTTGAGCTTGGTTCATTGAACGTGAGGTGCATGTTATAAGAAATGAGGTTGGTACAAGAGTCGAAAACAATATATACCATTATTTTTTATGTTGAGAGGAATTTGCTTTGATAACCAAGTCGAAAATGGGATGGTTGAGGTTTTAATTAAAAACTCAAAGGTAGCTGAAGACCAGAAAGACATATATGCATGCCTAGGCAATTTAGAATGACACACACCTAACTTTCTGTTAGGTGAAGAATCTAAAGGCAAAAAATAAACTCCCTAAATTAGAGGACCGGGGAAATACCTCCAAAAGAATAGATAAGAGAAGGATTTTTGTGAGTAATTTTTTGCTATGTTTCCTTCATTCATACACATTATATAAAGGCTTATTATAATTAACAGATTCCTAAATGATTTTGTTATCACTATAGCACTAAGCAGGCAACACTACAAGCACAAATAACAAATTCCTAACACTCAAATTATTAGCAGACAGTTGGCTCACTACTAGACAAAAGCTAAACCACTAGCTGAATCACTACAACACTCGGTCCCAGCCCTTGGGTCTTTTGTTGATTCTTTTGGCCTTAAGAATATCCCCTGGGTCATGGGTGCTATCAATTTCTTCCATCATTGGATAGTGCAGATACATCACTTAAGAAACATGTTTCAATATCAATTTTTCATGTACAACTATTTTATTGTTCTATTTCTTATTTGTGAAGTCCAAAATGTTCATAGTAATTTCCAAATTATTTCTTTTCCATTTCTCTGATGATGCTACCTACACACACCTTGAGTCAGCGGGCTCTACCAATTTGTTTCATGAAACAACACCCTCAAATTCTGGGCTTTTTTGGTTATATGTGTAACATTACTCATTTTTAGTTAGTTGTTCCTACCAATCGGTGTTTTAGGTTTTCATTACTACTTAATTAGACAAACAACACTTAATCTATTGTAACAAGTTTATCATTAGTGAACCAAGTTTATGTTTTAACATATAATTTGTAGTTATAATTAATGTTGTTATTGCAGTTCTATTGCTACTCAAATGTTGAACATTTGTTGTTGGGTGTAGGTACAAGTATTTACCTGCCATACAAAGTGAACGCACTTTGATCTTCTTGTTGCTTGAGTGAAGAGGAAATAATATAGCACTACAATTATTGCTTTTCATAGTCAACATTGTTAGACAAGTGGCCTCAGATATCTTAAGAAGGGGGGGGGGGGGGTTGAATTAAGATATTACAAACTATTTCCCTAATTAAAAATTCTACTTTGATTTTAATGCAAGTTCCAAGTTCCCTTAAAGATAGATTTCTAAAAGATGATTCAAAATAACCAATCTGAATGTAAATGTAAAGCAATAATAAATAAAAGAGTTTAAGGGAAGAGAAAGTGCAAACTCAGTTTTATACTGGTTCGGCCACACCCTTATGCCTACGTCCAGTCCCAAGCAACCTGCTTGAGAGTTCCATTATCTTGTAAAAACCCTTTACAAGTTCTGAACCACACAAGGACAACCCTTCCTTTGTGTTCAAATTGCTTTACAATAAGAGACCCTCGGTCTCTTAATCTTTTTTCAGAAGTAAGAAGAAGAAAAGAAGAAATCTCTCTTGAAAGAGATAGATTCAACAATGAAGCATTCAAATAATTCCTTATTGAATTGCAAGTGTTTTGGCCAAGAAATGTTTTAGAGGATAACACGATTTTGCTTTTGAGAGGATACGACTTTTTGTTTAGAAAAACTCTAAGCAAATTCGTGTTCCAAGTCACATATAAATAGACCTTTGATGGCCATTCAAAAAACATTTAAACAGATGTGACTCTTGGAAATTATTTTCTGAAAATCTCCTCTGGTAATCGATTACAAGACTTGTGTAATCGACTATAGGCTTAAAATTTGAATTCTAACTATTATAAAACATTCAATAACTACTGGTAATCGATTACCATCCAAGTGTAATCGATTACACATTGTAAAATTTGAATTCAAATTTCTAATAGCTGTTATAAATAGTTTCAATTGTTGGTAATCGATTACAATACTTATGTAATTGATTACATGCTTTCTAAAGTATTCAAAATTATTTTAAAAGCATTTCAGGAAACAATTTGGCCACTGGTAATCAATTACATCCTCTGGTAATTGACTACCAGAGAGTAAATCTCTTGTAAAAACATTTTAACTTATATTCTTTGGCCAAACCTCTTGCTTGTTTCAACTTGGAAGTCCCTTCCTAAGACTCTAGAGATTTTCTTGATCATATATCTTGAATTTCTTGGATTCTTGTCTTGAATAAAAACTTGAGAAGCGCGTGATCCTTTGGCATCATCAAAACATCAAAATATCTTTGCTTCTATAAGCATCTCTCTTGGTATGTATGTCATTGGTATAGTTATGTGCTTATTATCTGTTCGTTGTTCTATTCCTATTTTTTAATGTTAAAGTTATGTGCATTGTAAGTGAACCATAGTTTCCCATTCGAGATTGTATACAATGATTAATACGGCCAACTTGGATTAATCATTGTATTTATCTTGAATTATCTGTTTGGACAATTTGGGAAAAGTCATTTTTATTTTTTATTCATACTTATAGGTTAAGTATGTTGTATTAAATTTGATGCAATTTCGGTTTACTGCATATTGCTTTGTTCTTTGGGTGCATACTTGATGGTGGTGAGTACATATCACTGGTTTCATGTTGTGTACTTGGAGACCAATGTGAAATGTTGCTAAAATTTCATCAAATTAACATAACGTACTTAACTGTTACATATGAATGAAGTATAAAAAATACCTTCCTGAATGGGATAAGGTCACACCTTTTTTATGAAAAAAAGTGAGATTTTCATGCATTTGGCATAATGTAATCAGTATAATAGACATATATCCATGGATCAACCCAGATGAAAGCATCATGCATAAGTGACGTATACGAGAATGAGGTTGAAGAATTCTTGTAATTTGCGCAACAAAATGCATCAGTAATGGGTGGAAAGTATTTTTGTCCATGTGTGAAATGTGTGAATGGGAGACGACAGACACTGAATGACATACGATCTTATCTTATATGTGACAATATCATTCTGAATTATACAAAGTGGATATGACATGACCAATTGGCAGACACGACAACACTCCTCCACACTCAGGTCATCGATGTACAAATCAGAGATCATATAGAAGACATGATACACGATCTTGGACAATGGGGTTTTCACCAAGCAAATGCACCTTATTATGATAATTTACAAAGTGATTCTAAGAAGCCATTGTATTCGGAATGCAACCCCTTTACATGGTTATCGATGGTGTTAGCTTTGGTGAACTTGAAGGCAAGATTTGGCTGGAATGACAAAAGCTTTATTGAATTGCCTGGGTTATTGAAGAAAATGCTTCCTAAAAAAAACACATTACCCAAAAATCACTATGAGGCAAAAAAGATACTATGTCCTATGGGTATGGAGTATCAAAAAATACATGCATGCTCTAATGATTGTATTTTGTACAAAAATGAGTTTTTCGAAATACGTAAATGCCCTACATGTGGGGTATCACGCTACAAAGGGAAGGATGACGCCTGTAGTGACAATGCAACCACGAACAACGACCGCCCAACAAAGGTGTGTTGGTATCTTCCAATAATTCCAAGGTTTCAACAGTTGTTAGCTAATGAACATGATGCAAAAAACTTAACATGGCATGTAGTTGGTAGAAAAAGTGACGGATTGCTCCGACATCCCGTTGATTCTCCCCAATGGAAGTAAATTGATTGTTTGAATCCATAATTTGCACAAGACCCAAGAAACCTAAGGCTTGGCCTTGCTTCAGATGGAATGAATCTTTTTGGTAACTTAAGCACCAGCCATAGTTCATGGTTTGTTTTGCTTATGAATTACAACCTTCCACCATGGTTGTGCATGAAGCGAAAATGTATGATGTTGTGTATGATGATATCGGGTCCAAGACAATTAGGAAATGATATTAACGTGTATTTGACTTCGTTGATTGAAAACTTGAGAAAATTATGGGTACATGGGGTTAATGTGTATGATGGGAATGTCCAGCAGACCTTCTGTGGCGTCCCTAAATAATGACTGGTTTAATAGTAATGATTTAAATAAAAAAAACCATGAGAATTTTTTTTTCTTTTTCTTTTTCATTTCTTTCTCTTTTTCGCAGTAATTAAGTTCAGAAGGAAAATCATCACTATAGAGTCCTGAATGGCCAGTTCACAACTCTATTTGGAGTCATTTCTTTCTGATCACACATAACCTTTAAAATATGTTGCTCTTTCCAAAAATAAAAGTATGCCAGCCATTACTTTAGGTCGTCACGTGAAAATAATAAAATAAAATACGGTCGGTGAACTCTTTTTCAAATAAAGTTTGTTAATGCTTTCTTTTCAAATAACAGATTAAACATAAATACATTCATTATCTAAAGTTGTCCAAAATATGGGAGTTTTGCAAAATACATAGTGTCATCCAGAGCAAAGGTGTCCAATGTGGTGGCTTCAGCCACATGTATACATTCATCAAATTCCTATACAATAGGTCTACCCATACAAAAACAAAAGAGTAAACCTAACTGTCTATACTAGATACACCCACCCCCAAAAAGTATATAATCCTAGTCTAAGGAGCCGTCTGCTATGATGAAGAACCTCCACTAGTCGCTATCCCTCCGGGACCGCTCTCCTCCGTAGAGTCTGCCTCAGATGCCGACATGACGTCCTCGGGAGAATCCACCTCAGGGAGTGGGTCCTCATCACCCTCTAGAAAGTCAAGAGCATCCACAACAGGCTCAGGAGGTAGCTCTTCTGGGTCCTCCTCGGGGTCTTCCTCAGATGACGTCACCTCAATCACTTGGACTGGCTCCACTAGTAGATATGGAGTAGGTGTAGGTAATATCCACTCCACAGTGCGCTGAAGCGTGCGTGCTGGTTCCTCTGGATGTACCAACGAAGTAGCCATGAGTCAGATCGTGCCACGGAATCGGCACCTCGCATTGCCTTCGAGGGTCTCCTAAACTCCCTCTAGGCACTCCATCTCCACTCGGTCATGGATGAATTGCGCTGCCATCACGGTCTACAAGAAATAAAAGAAAGGGGTAGACTCTTTCACGAGAGATCTAACTACAGTAGCAACACAATGCGTCCCATAACCACTACATGCAATAAAAAAGTGTGCCTCAAGGCTTTTCTTCTCTGGTAATCGATTACATAGCATTGGTAATCGATTACCAGAGGCCCAACTCGAGTTACACAGCTTCAGAACATGAAAACCTGCAATATGCACTGTGTAATCGATTACACATAACTGGTAATCGATTACCAGTGGCCTGTTACTCTGTGTAATCGATTACATAGCATTGGTAATCGATTACCAGAGGCCTCCACAACATGTTGTCTCCATTTCTAAGCCTGGTAATCGATTACACAACATTGGTAATCGATTAGCAGAAGCCCTCTCACGTTCCTGATCCCATTTCTAGGCCTGGTAATCGATTACACATCCTTGGTAATCGATTACCAGAGGCCATCTTAACTTCTTGTCTTCATTTTTAAGCCTTGTAATCGATTAACCACCCTTGGTAATCGATTACCAGAGGCCATATTCCAAATATTACTCAAGATCCATAGCTGGCCAGCCACCACACAAGCCTCCTTGCTTTGTGGTCTTTGTTCTTTTATCGGTTGACTGCCAGGAGCTCGCCTGTTTAGGTACATCACAGGTTCTCACTGACTGACTATGCCCGGGTTGGGTCGGGATTGGTCAAGCTTGGTTTTGGGCAATAGCACCCCACCTGACGTCCCCAAGGTCTCCTGACTCCCGCGACATATCTCTAGGTACCACTCTATGGTCAACGAATAAAAGTAGGAAGTCTCACCCTTCCACACTTCCTCACTTCAAGCTTGTAGGATTATGGGGTACCCTTCACATGTGGTACTAGGTGGAGGTTGGGCGATGGTGCAAGTCAACTATCCACATCCACAAATCACACATAAATTCACCATCCCAGTTGCCCACCTTCAACTGAGCTCACGTACTCCCACGTAGCCCTTATCCTCGTTCTTCTCAACACCGGGTCCCCATTAATCCCTCCAAGCTTCCGCAGCATCCAAGCAATTCAACATCCAAACATCATGCACTATCAAAAACAAGAAAACAGGGCAGAGGCAGAAAACTCTGCCCAAAACACAAACCAATACCACAGCTTTCCTTACTCACATACCCCAATAACATTCTCTTCGTTCCAATTCGTTCACCGTTGGATCGACTCGAAAATTTTACTGGAGGTCCCTAGTACATAAGTCCACATTTTGACCGTTGGGATCTGCTAGAAAATGTCCAAAACCCAATATGTACTACTCTTTCCCTAACCAGCAACACAAACATTTCTGCACAAACACAATTTTCTGCTGCACAAAATTTGACAGCTTTTTGCTGCACAAATTGGGCAGGTTTCGAAATCCCCCTTGCCATCATCCAAATTTGCCCAAATTGGATCCTACAAGTCCTAAATCAAGTATAAATCATACCTAAACCAAAGACAAGCTTCAGACCAAAGCAACTCAAAATCTAGGTATCTAAAACCCCTCAATTCAGTGGATTTTCAAGGTTTGAGAAGTGAAAATGAGAATGGGGTAATTTTGGAGCAAACTCTCATCTCACACAAGTCTATAACATTAATCTAAACTCGCTCAAACTGGTTTTATGACGAAAACTCTACCGAATCAAAATTTGACTCCTCAACACCCAATTTACCCTAGAAATGGCTCTTGCCCTCACTTTGGTCATTCATTTTCCTCCTTTGTACAGCCCAAGCTTTCCCACAGTCCTAAATGACATTTCAAACTAGGATTAACTCACTTTAACCTCCAATTACCACTAAATCCTGATTTGGCTTTTCAAATCCTTAAAGCATCACACTTTTCCACTCATATCACTACATTCTCACTTTTTAACCCTAGGTTAACTCTACCCTTCATCTCTATCAGTTTTCCATCAGCCATTTCAGCATACAAGCATCATCATAAAAACCCTAAAACAGAATGGGTAAGCTTGACTCATACCAAACATGACAAGTTTAACATGCTTTCATCAAATTTCTTCACAAATAACTATCATAAGGCATAAACCTAGTAAAACTACCCATCATATCTCCCAAAACCCAATACCCACGAAAATTTATGTGAGAAGAAGTCTACCCAAACCTGAAATGTGAAGTCCCACAATGGAGAGGTGCGCTTCACGACTCCGAAAATGGCTTCCTTTCGCGATTTGGAGCAGAAATGGTGTACAAAGGTTGGAGCTTTGATGGAGCTTCAATGGTGAGGAAGAAGAAAGGAATAGCAACGTGAGAAAGAGAGGGAGAAAAGCTTCTGAATTTTTGGGGCTGAGTGAGGAGAGAGAGAGAGAACGTGGCTTGTGTTTAAAAAGGCTTCCTCTTTTTTTTTTTTTTTTAAACAAATGATGTGCCACATGTCTTCTTTTGAGTGGAGCAAAAAGGGTCCATTTTTTTCTTGATGTGACTCATACTCAGTCACAAGAAGAGAAAAATCTAACCTTTTTGAAACGCTAAAATCATGCCTCGATTTGCGTGCCATTTCTCTGGTTCCAGTCCCTCGCGTTTCTCTGCACCCGTCGGGGCTAGTTTTCGAAAGTAGGCAATATATATATCAAAACGCTCAGAATGAAACGCCGAGCGTGGTTCAGAGGTTGGTTTCATTAAATTTTTAAGTTGTACGCAAAATCATAATTTTTAGACTAATTAATTGAGAATTAACCTATAACTATCCAGTTATGGATTTCTCTTCGTTAATTAGCCTAACCCGCGTATCTTTCCCCTAATATACCTACTTCTACCAAAAGTATATATATATATATATATATATATATATATATATACACACTGAATAATACTTATATGTAATCATTCAAAATGCATCGTTTACAAAATTCCGGGTAGAAATTTCCAGGATGTCACACCTTCAAGTTGCATGCAATGATTTTTTGCACAATTAATGAAATTTTAGCTTATGGGAATTTGAGTGGATATGGTGTCAAAGGACACCATGCATGTCCTATTTATGAGAAAGATACAAGTTACATCCAACTGAAACATGGGAAGAAGATAGTATATACAGGACATCAAAGATTTTTGAAACCTTATCACCCATATCGTCGATTGAAGAAAACATTTAATGGAAGCCAAGAGATTGAAACTGACGTAGCTCCGTGTGGAGCTTGTAGGCCTTGGATCTTCTTCATCAATGGAGTCCTTTGCTTCTTGAAGATTAATGGCAGCGGAATGTAGAAGGAAGAAAGATGATTGGAGATGCCACTTCAAGGAGAAGATGAGTCAAGAAGATGCTAATCACCATAGAAAGCCATGGATAAGAGCTTGAAGGTATGAGAAGATGAGTGGAGGGAGAAGGAGCACAAATTTTGTGCCTCAAAAGAGGTCTGAACTTTGAAGTGTAATTCTCAAATGATCAAAGTTGAAAAAATGGACACACATGGCCTCTATTTATAGCCTAAGTGTCACACAAAATTGGAGGGAAATTTGAATTTCTATTCAAATTTCACTTGAATTTGAAATTGAATTTATGGAGTCAAATTTTGGAGCCAAAATTTCACTAATTATGATTAGTGAATTTTAGCTATGGTTCAGCCCACTAATCCAAGATCAAGTCCAAGATTCTCCACTAAGTGTGCTTAGGTATCACGAGGCATGTAAAGAATGAAGGACATGCACAAAGTGTGACTATATGATGTGGCAATGGGGTGTAGCAAGCAAATGCTCACCTCCCCCTCTAAAATTTAATTGGATTGGACTTCTTCCTATTCAATTAAATTTATTTCCCAACACACACATCAAATATTCACTTAATGCATGTGAAATTACAAAGCTACCCCTAATAAAAAACTAGTCTAGGTGCCCTAAAATACAAGGGCTGAAAAAATCCTAAATTTCTAGGGTACCCTACCCACATTATGGAGCCCTAAATAAAAGGCCCAAAAAGAATGAAACCTTAATATAATATGTACAAAGATAAGTGGGCTCATACTTAGTCCATGGGCCCGAAATCTATCCTAAGGCTCATTAGAACCCTAGGACCTTTTCTTGCATCTCTGGCCCAATCTTCTTGGAGTCTTCTATCCAATGCCCTTGGGGGTAGGATTGCATCAAAAACTACGTCAACACTGTTAGCTGGACAACAAGTATTTCATCAGGTGAAGGACATCATAACTATATTTGGCAAGACTCAAAAGAAGGATGCATCTAACAAGAACATTTGGAAGAAAAGGTCAATATTCTTTTATCTTCCTTATTTGTGCGATGTAGATGTATGCTGTTAGTCATCTTATACGACTAACTTTTGTATAGAAAACATTTTCTAAAACTTGTATAGTGCCCCAATTTATAGTTATTTTGTAGGAATTTGTATATAAATCTTGTTTTGTTTGAATAGCTGTCTTTAGAGTATCTCCCATGTGATTTAATGATAAAATTTGCATAATTTCAGGTTTAAATGAGGCTAAATCTTGAAGTGCTAAAAGGAGCAGTCGCGCTAAGCGGACCTTGTGGGCTCAGCACGCATCCACCGCTAAGCGCAGCATCAGCACGCTTAGCGTGACAAGGGAATCTGAAAGAGCACAAGAATCAAGGTTGCGTGCTAAGTGCGAGATCATCTCGCTAAGCGAGACGTTTGTCTCTTGCCAAGCTCAACGCACGACTGGCGCCAAGCCCAAATCCACTTACTCGTGCTAAGCGCGAGGGTGCCGCTAAGCGCGACGTCACGATTTCAGAGCCTATTTAAGCCTGAATTGTCAGAATTAGGGTGACGATTTTGAGAGACCAGAGCTACATATTTTTGCACAGACTTCAAGAATAGTGCTCTGGAGGCAGAAAAGAGGAGCAATTGTGCAGAGAAGCCTAGGGTTCTACATTTTTAGATAGATTAGTGAGTGTTAGAGTGATTGTAAGGTGCCAAGAAGAGGAGGAGGGATCCCCCTTCTTGTGTAAGCAACAATTATTTTGTACTCTCTATCTCATTTGTGTTAGGGTTTCTGTGTACGGTTGACTAAACATCCTAGTTGGGGATTTCTAAAGAACAATTGATGTAATTATCTTTAGTATCTAATTAATTGTGTTTTGTGTGTCCAATGCTTCTTTCAATGCTTAATTACTGCATGCTCTTGGTCTGATCACCCACTTGTGGGTACTGTTAGGTGACTTTAGCATTGGGAAATGTACTGTTGCCTTAGAACTTGATAGAAGCAGGACTAAATAACTACATTACTAGGGATGGATTGTGGGGTTTTGGTTTTCTGAATATGCTATGATGATAATGCTATTTAAGTTAAGCCTAGTCTTACAAGAGGGATCTGCGGATAAAGCTTAGGTTAAATTAGTCTAAACTTATGAGGGATCGAGGTTTTGTACTTTAGGCTACAACATAGAACACAAGAACATGATTAATTAGAGAAATATCCTTATATGCATCAACTTGTTTGTTAGAAAGACCCAATGCTTTTTACCTATTGCTGTCAACTTTTACTTACTTGCATTTACTATTTTTACCATAGAATTAGTTTATTTCTGTTTTTAACCATCAATTATCAATGTTTGTTCCAACAATGCCTTACATCTGAATAAAACTTTGTCTAATAAGCAAGTTCCCTGAGTTCGATACTCGGATCACTCCGTTTTAATTTTAAATACTTGATGACCCGGTGCGCTTTCTGGTATTTCATTTCCCTTGAATATATTTGTTAAAAATTGGAGGAAAATGAACCATATGGGAAAATGAACATACACCGTTGTATAGCCGTAATGCATGTGGAGAAAAATGTATGTGATAGTTTAATTGGTACCTTTCTTAACATAAAAGGCAAGACAAAGGATGGTTTGAAATGTCGTCGGGATTTGGTTGACATAGGTATACGGGAACAATTGCATCTGATAGCAGAAGTTTGACATACTTATTTCCCCCTAGCATGTCACACAATGTCAACAAAAGAGAAAAAAAAGTTTTTGTCATTGTCTACGGAGTCTAAAAGTCCCACAAGGATACTCTTCAAATATCAAGAGCCTTGTATTCGTCACTAATCTCAAATTGGTTGGCCTGAAGTCTCATGACTTTCACGTGTTAATGCAACAACTATTGTCTGTTGTTGTTCGCGGTATCTTGTTTGACAAAGTCAGGGTTGCCATTACACGTTTGTGCTTTTTCTTTAATGCTATTTGTAGCAAAGTCATTAACCCTCACCAATTAGATGATCTAGAAAATGAGGTTGCCATTATTCTTTGTCAATTGGATATGTATTTTCCCCCTTCATTTTGGACATAATGATTCACTTAATTATTCATCTTGTGAGGGAGATCAGGTTGTGTGGGCCCATTTTTTTTACGATGGATGTATCTAATTAAGCGGTACATGTAGGTATTAAAAGCTTATACGATGAATCAATACCGTCCAGAGGCAAGCATTGTTGAAAGGTACGTCACTGAAAAATCTATTGAGTTTTGTTTTGAGTACATAGAAACAAGTACACCTGTAGGTCTTCCTGAAAGTCGTCATGACTGCATAAGGGGAGGTAGGGGTACCTGAGGATACAATGTTGTAACAATGGATCAGCAACAACTTTCTCAAGCACATCTATATATATTAAACAACATTGCAGAGGTAATTTCATACATAGATACTTACAAACAAATATCAAACTTTATCACCCAAAAATGAAGATGATGAAGGTGTTACAAGAGCTCAATAGAACTTTCATCAACTGGTTTAGACAAATAGTTTTGGGTGATGACAGTGCTTCCAAAACATTAAGATTGTTAGTTGTTGGTCCAAATTTCAATGTCCCTACTTGGAAGGGATATGATATCAATGACTATTCCTTCTACACTAAGTCATAGGATGATAAAAGTACCGTGCAAAACAGTGGTGTGAGTCATGATGTTGATTCATATCACTTCTGCAGTGCATCAAATAAAAATTTGATTCGAGCATCCATGCCTTACTTTGAAGTCATTCAAGAAATTTGGGAGGTTGATTACAATGATTTTAGTGTATGTCTTCAAGTGTTAATGGGTAAATGGTAACATCGGGGTTTGTTAAGACGAAATGGGATTTACTTTAGTAGACCTTGAAAAGGTGGCTTATAAGGATGGACCTTTCATCATGGTAGAACAAGCGAGACATGTGTTTTACGTCCAAGATCCGTGTAACCCAAGATGGTCAATTGTTCTACAAGGAAGACCAACTGCTATTGATAAATGCCAAATTTCAGTTATTTTTTAGATTAAATTGTTGGCACTTATCCTTTAATTGTAATAGTTTTCTATTAAACTACCCTTAAAACTAGTTATATATATATATATATATATATATATATATATATATATATATATATATTGTACATTTACTAATATTGTTGTTTAAATATGAAAGATTCATCCATGATTTTGTAGGTTTTGATGGTTGTTTGTTAGATCTAGAAACAAAGCTAAAAAAAGGGCAAAATGGTCTTTTCATGAAGGTTTATGACCCTAAATTCGCCCAGGCTAGCATCTAGCTCACCTGGGTTAAAGAGAAAACTTCAGCCCTAAGCAAGCCACTCGCCTGGGCGAGATGATACTTTCAGTCCTAAGCAGGCAGCTCACCTGGGCGAGTTTCCCCTGCACTAAATGGCTTTTTCTATAAATAGTCAGGCAGGGGAAGAGGAACTAGAGATCCAACAACCTGAAAGTTGAGAGAAAAACATAGAAGAAGAATAAGAAGAAGAGGAAAAGTGGAGCCGAGGCGGTGCAGAGTTGTGACCGTGGATCACTTCCTTCATCATTTCTCTTGTTAGTCTTGTGCTCTGCACAATGATCGGTTAATTTTTCTTAAAGATTGGATGTAATCTTTGTACCCTTATGTATCCTTTTGATATTATATATGTATTAACCTTTTCTACTAATTATTGGTAATTTCATTCTACTCGTGATGCTTGATTCTATTTGATCACTAGTGTCATGAAATTGGATTTTAAGTGAGACTCGAAAATAATCTTAGAATTAGAACCGAATGATTTTACTCTTTATGTTACGTTGTTAGGAATAGAGCATAACATTTTGATTGCAAAAAGCATGAGAATATAATTGCAATACTGAGATATTTACTGCATATTCGAGGGATCGATATTTAGTAAATGTTCTTAGGTTCCAACAGTGAGAAATTGACTTGAGATAACTATGTGTGCATCAGCAATGTTAGAAAATGATTTATACATGTTAATCTTATTAGGATACTAAGGGTTTGAACGATGAAATCCAATCATATGTTTTCTTGAATTAATTTAAATCGTTTAGGCAATTTTCATATTTCTGACGCACTAAATTTCATTATTTCCATTATTTTTACTATTCTTTTACTTCCAGTTATCTTTAGTTAGTTAAACCAAAACCAAATGACATTCGATTGAATTTGTACATAACTATTAAAATGATAACCTTTATCCGAATAAATTAAGTAACTTAAGTCCATGTGGAGATGAACTTTTTTATAAATTTGAAACCTACAATGACAATTGGTATGTTTGCCAAAAGTCTAACAGCTATCAGTCACTAAAATGATGTTTCAACACTTAATATTATTGAGATGGCTACATTCTCCCCACAAATGCCTTCCATCAATGAATAACATGCGGAGAATGATGTACATGCAAATCATAATGATCATGATGAATGTTTATGGGAGAATTTTGCTACGTAACTGCAATATACCAAAGTAATGTATTTAGGTTTATTTCATTAATTGTAATAAATTTCTTGAATATGGATATTATCATTTTCATATGTATACGTTGTTTTAACTTGTTTTATCTTTTTCTAAATTTGTTTAATTTGCAAAAAGTCATGGAAACACCCCTAAGGCCCCCTTCGCATTCAGATGCTCCTTTGGAGGCTACATCTAAGAGAAGTAGACAATCCACTTGACTTAGAAAGTTAACAGTCAGAAGTTTGGATCAGCCAAGGCCAACAATTAATGTTAATCCTGCCACTGGAAGAGGATCAAGCCCACATATAGAAAAGTTCCAGAGTTATTTGGGGGTGGTAGCGTAAGAAAAAATTCCTATTGTCTGTTTGAATTGGAAACTTGTCCCCGAATCTCTAAAGAACATAATATGGGATGACACTTTGGTAAGTATAGATAACTAACCATTTGTATTTCATTTTGTTTAATTTAAGGTAAAAAGTTGATGATTCCTTAACTGTTTCATAACTATTTTTTATTGTAGGGAAAATTTGATATCCCTGAAGGTTCGAATGCCAAGACAAAGGTGATGTCAATAGTCGCCACTAGATCAAGGCAATTTAAGTCTTCCCTCACCACTATATATATATATATATATATATATGTTGACAATGAGGGACAAGATAAACAACATCCTTCTTTTAAGTATGGTCTTGATCCAGAAACCTGGGAGGAATTTACAAAAAGCAGCCAAACCCCTAGTTGGCAAGTTTGGCGTCCATGGGTTTTGATTTAAAATATGTTGCTTAAATTCTTTGATTTGTGAAAATTGTTTTTAATTAAACAAAGGGAATACGGGAAAAGGCACAAGAAATTCAAAAATATAATGACTGCCCACACTTACTGTCTCGTGGGGGTTATGATTTACTGGAAAAGAAACTTATGGAGGAGAAAAGGAAAACACGAAAACAACATGCTGAGTTTACTGAGGATTCTGTTGGACAAGTGGCCTCAGATATCTTAAGAAGGGGGGGTTGAATTAAGATATTACAACTTATTTCCCCAATTAAAAATTCTATTTCACTTTCTATTCAAGTTATAAATTCCCTTAATAATGAATTTCTTAAATATTGATTCAATTAGAACAATTTGAATATGAATATAAAACAATAATAAATAAAGGAGTTTAAGGGAAGAGAAAATGCAAACTCAGATTTATACTGGTTCGGCCACACCCTTGTGCCTACGTCCAGTCCCCAAGCAACCCGCTTGAGAGTTCCACTATCTTGTAAATTCCTTTTACAAGTTCTAAACACACAAGGACAACCCTTCCTTTGTGTTTAGAATTCTTTCACAACAAGAGACCCTCGGTCTCTTAATCCCTTTTCAGAATGAAGAAGAAGAAAAGAAGAAGAAATCTCTCTTGAAAGAGATAGATTGAACAATTTGAGCACTCAAATAATTCCTTATTGAATCACAAGTGTTTTGGCCAAGGAATTTCTAAGAGGATAAAACGGTTTTGCTTTTTAAGAGGATAAGACCTTTTTGTTTTGAAAAACTCTTAGCAAATTCGTGTCCCAAGTCACACATATATAGGCCTTTGACAACCATTCAAGAATCAAGTAAAAAGATGTGACTATTGAGAATATTTTCTGAAAAACTTCTCTGGTAATCGATTATAGTATGTGTGTAATTGATTACAAGCTTTAAAATTTGAATTAAAAACGTTCAATAACTGCTGGTAATCGATTACCATATATGTGTAATCGATTACACAGTACAAATTTTGAATTCAAATTTAATAGCTGTTGTAAATCGTTTTTGGCCACTGGTAATCGATTACATCCTCTGGTAATCGATTACCAGAGAGTAAATCTGTTGAAAAAACCTTTTGAACTTAGATTTCTTGGCCAAACCTTTTGCGACTTCAATTGGAATTCCCTTCCTATTTAATATACCCTTCCTAAGACTCTAGAGACTGTCTTGATCATTCATCTTGAATATCTTTGTCTTGAATAAATCTTTGAGAAGCATGTGATTCATGTAATCCTTTGGCATCATCAAAACATTCAGCTTGATCCTTTGTCTACAATCTCCTCCTTTTTGATGATGACAATACCTGAAATCAAGACAGGCTATATACAAGATGATAACACGTTCACACAACCCTTACTCCCCCTATCTTTTGGCATGTATGCCTAACTTTTGTTATTGATAAATTTCTAATAAATTTGTAATTGATTTCTAACCCATATCACCCATATGTGCTCTCCCAAGTTCTCTCCCCCTTTGGCAACATAAAAAAGAACTAGAGCAAAACAATCATTATCCAAACAAAGCCAACCATTAAATCAAAATAAATCCATACAGCGTCATAATTAACCAAAAACAAAAGTGAGAATTATAATAATAGTGCAAGATTACGATAAATAAGCAATAATAAGCCAAATACACGACGATAAACCAAAGTACTAATAATACTTAATTACTAATAATACTTAGTCATAATACTTAAGCTAAGACGATGATGGAGGCGGTGGTCGTGGATCAAAGCAAGTACGGATGAAGGAGACATCTTCTTCAACTTTGGTGATCCTTGATTCCATGGCATCGAACCGCATGTCGACTTGCAATTCCATGGCATCAAACTTGTCACCAACAAAAGTCTGAAGTCCATCAAACTTGTCCATAAGCCTTCGAAGAAGAGTGAAATTATCTTCAACTGGTAGGCTGCCTTCGTCATCAGCGGGTTGAGCGCCCTTTTTGACCCAAGAGCCATCATGCTCTTTGCGGTAACCAAAAGAAGCAATCACAGCAGCACCAATTAAAAAAGATCTCTTGATTGGAATATAAGATTCAGAATCAAGAGGTATTCCAAAATGACGAAGAAAGAGAGTAACAAGCTGTGGATATGGTAGTGGAGCATTTAATCGCAATGCCTTATGCATACGATATCTGACTAAGTGTGCCCAGTCAAGTTGACGCCCTGTATGAAAGGCCCACATGATAATTAGATCTTCCTCAGAAACCTGGGCAAGGTTGGAAGACCGTGGAAGCAGAATACGCACAATTAAATAGTGAAGGATGCGGCTTTCAAAAGCCAATGACCCGGCAAGAAGGCGTCCGGTCATATCCGCATTGTTGGTGCAAACCAACTGGCGGGCATCATGTGAAGAGAAATCAAATTTCCAATCGTAATTCAGTGTACCTTCAAATGGTACACCGTCACTGGGTAATTTTGTTAAGTCATGGAAAAAGGGACTGGTCAATGACCATTTTTATCCCAAAAACCTCAGAAATCAGAGTGTTGTCCTGAATTTCAAGATTACAATAAAAAGCTTTAACCAATTCAGGATAAATAGGCAATTGTAATGACATAAAAGGTAGAAGACCTAAGTTCTGAAAGGCTTGAATGCAATCAAAGGTTTCATCAGAAAAGAATTCCATATCAATAAACTTAGGGTCGATAATGGAACGAGATGAGAAAAGATTGGAGTACCGTTTCTGCTGTTCGTCGGAAGAAAACAATGGGGAAGAGGACAATGAGGATGGAATTGGTGCTGTGGATGCGCTAGTGGCTCCGGAACGATGAGCACTTGAAGCCGAAGCGGAGGCGGAAGAACCCTTTCGTTTCTTTGACGATTCTGCCATTTGAAGGAGTCTTTGCAGATTTCAATCGGTGAAATCAAAAGAAAAATGAAAAAGAAGAAGATTGCAATTTACGGGAGTTGATTTGATGAAGAAATTAGTAAGATACGAAGGTTTGGAGGTTTGGGAATGGAGGAACATCGTCAGAGAAAAGGGGCTGCGCAGGGATTTCTGGAAAATGTGATATTTATAGAGCAGGACGCGTGGTAATCGATTACAAGTAATGGTAATCGATTACAGGAGGAGGCAGCCTACTGGTAATCAATTACATGAATACTGTAATCGATTACAGGCCATCTGTTCTAGTGTAATCGATTACAGTATTCATGTAATCGATTACCAGAACAAAAAAATAGCCTTTTCCTAAAAGAAAAACTTATTTCTATGTCTAAAAACTTATACTATCTTAATAATTAATTATACTAACAAAAAGTAAAGTAAATTAAACAACACAAGCGTCATACTCAATCAAAACACAATCAATCATTAAAAAAAAATTACCTATCCAAATCACTAAGGTCTAAAAGGCCTAATTCTCTTCTTATTGAAAAAAATATTTCTTTTGGGAGAGGGTTTGTAAAGATATCAGCAAGCTGATTCTTTGTATCAACAAACTCTAATATACAATCTCCCTTTAGGACTTGATCTCTAAGAAAATGGTGCCTAATTTCTATATGTTTGGTTCTAGAGTGTTGAACAGGGTTTTTGGATAGATTTATGGCACTAGTATTATCACACCTAATAGGTATACGATCAAGAAGGATACCATAGTCAGATAATTGTTGCTTCATCCATAAAATCTGTGCACAACAACTGCCGGCAGAAATATATTTCGCTTCAGCAGTGGATAAAGCAACACTGTTTTGTTTCTTACTATGCCATGAGACAAGAGCGGATCCAATGAATTGACAAGTTCCACTTGTGCTTTTTCTATCAGTTTTAGATCCGGCAAAGTCAGAATCAGAATATCCTATTAAGTTACATGTTGTGTTTTTAGGATACCATAATCCTAAATTTATTGTACTAATAGATATCTCATGATTCTCTTAACTGCACTCAAATGTGATTGTTTGGGGTTGGATTGAAACCTAGCACACATGAATACACTAAACATAATATCAGGTCTACTAGCAGATAAATAGAGAAGAGATCCGATCATACCTCGATATTGTTTCATGTCTATAGATTGACCAGATTCATCTTTATCTAAGTAACAACTAGTGCTCATTGGTGTAGCCATGTGCTTTGCACTTTCCATCCCAAATCTTTTGATCAATTCCTTGCAGTACTTGGCTTGATTGATGAATATACCTTCTTGAGTTTGCTTGATTTGTAATCCCAGGAAGTACTTTAGTTCTCCCATCATTGACATTTCAAATTCACTTTTCATATCAAGGGAAAACTCCTTGCACAATGAATCATTAGTGGATCCAAAAATTATATCATCAACATATATTTGAACCAACAAAATATCATTATGCTTTCTCTTTATGAACAATGTGGTATCCACTTTACCTCTAGAGAATTCTTTTTCTAGAAGAAAATTGCTTAAGCGTTCATACCACGCCCTAGGGGCTTGTTTCAAACCATAAAGAGCCTTTTGCAGTTTATAAACATGATTTGGTTTATCCGGGATTTCAAAGCCTGGGGGTTGTTCAACATATACTTCTTCTTGAATTAAGCCATTTAGAAAAGCACTTTTAACATCCATTTGATAGAGTTTAAAATTCATTATGGATGCATATGCTAAGAGCATTCTAATGGCTTCTAATCTTGCAACTGGAGCATATGTTTCTTCATAGTCTATTCCCTCTTCTTGATTATACCCTTTTGCCACTAACCTAGCCTTATTTCTAATAATTATGCCATGTTCATCTAATTTATTTCTAAAAACCCATTTTGTTCCTATGACAGGATAATTTTCAGGTTTTTCTACTAGTTTCCACACATTATTTCTTTCAAATTGATTCAGTTCTTCTTGCATGGCAATTATCCAGTTATCATCTACTATGGCTTCTTTTAATTGTAATATTTCTTCCTTGTGCCTGCCACAAGACATCACAATCTGCTTTCTCAGACTTGGCTTGCAATGCACACAACATACTTATATCATAACATTTTGTAGTATTTATAAGTTCATTAATATTGATCTTTCCTTGCCTTTCACCTTTCAGATGGGTCAATTACCTAAGGGCATAACTAAATTATGGCATCATGACAAATTGTCTGTGCCCTTGGTATGTGTCCAGAAGTTCATTAACGAAAATTGTTTCCTTGTATGTCATTCACCAGAAATTTGGTTTCACATTAAGGATAAACTAGGAAAATTTTTGTATTGTGAACTTAAAAACCTTTATTTTTCATGTAATACTTTCCATCTTTGAATCCTTAACAAATGTCCCAATGGCATCTGTTACTCGTTTGATTTTCCATGTCATGGTTTTGTACATCATGTGCTTTTGTTTTCAGAAATTGAAAAAGTGGTAGGGTGGGCAAAAAAGCATTACTTGTCATCATGATTGCTTCCTTCTATTAAATGATAAAGATTGTGCCTACCTTGTGAGAGGTATAAATATAAATCTTATTATTGTATAATATATATCTAACTGGGTACAATTTTAAGGTTCACTTGTTCTTTGATTGTAGTTTGGAAATTGCAGTCTCAAGATTGAAGGGCGGGGAAACTATGTCACGGAAGCCTTCTCAAAGCCTCAAGGCACTTTTTTTTTGTTGTTTTGTGTTACTATAAGTGATAATTTTTTTATAATTAAAATGTTATTATGCAAGTCATTAATGTGCAAAGGGTATTTGTATCCTCTTGACTATATTCTACTACACTTAAGTATTGGCTTAATGCACTTAAGATACATAAACCTGCAGCCTTAAAGGGTAAAATTTCTTAACAATTTTAAATTGATGGCCTTTTTTTGTCTTAGGTTGATTGTAACAAAACCTTGCAAAGGATGAGTTTGAGAGAAATTTCATTTCAGCTGTAGTACCTCCTAGTCAAATTGGGGTGAAATTCGATGACATATGTGCTCTTGAAGATGTGAAAAAGGCACTTAATGAACTCATTATTCTTCCAATGAGAAGGCCAGACTTTTTCCCTCGTGGAAATCTATTATGGGTAATGATTGTTGTTTCTCATAAACATTCTCACTGTATCCAAATTTATTTTGTTCTCTTCCTTACATGTGTGTGCAACTAATTTGAAGAAACTTTTTCAAGCCTTGTAAAGGAATTTTAGTTTTTGGTCCTCTTGGCATTGGGAAAACCCTTTTGGCTAAGGCACTTGCAACTGAAGCTGGTGCAAATTTTATCAGCAAAATTGGTTTGACCCTTACTTCAAAGTTAATTTTTTATTGTTGGACATTTTTCTTTTTCAATTGATAATGATGTTGCAACACCCAAATTTGGTGGGCTGTCTATGCAAATTTTGTTTGCATCTAACTTGCAACATATGCATGATATCCTTGATCCACCAAACAATGATATCAATCAAATATTCTACACAACTTTAATCTATATCTTATAAACTCAACAATTTGTATTAATCCTACTATATATCTCTCCTCAAAAAGAAAAAAAGACCTTATAGGGTAGTTTTGGACTTCCAAATGGATTTATCAAGTAAACATTTAAAGATTAAGCTAGACAATAGGTTAATTACAAACTTAAACAAAGAAATTGCATGAAAACACACCAAGAGAATCTGAAGTGCAAGTACTTCAAGCTAGATTGGAGGATATATAATAGAATTAAGTAAAAACATATGGCTTTATAATTCACTAGTTTTGCTAAAATCAATTTCCTTTGAAGTTTTTTGCCCATTTATTTTTCTTATATAAAATGTTTTAGTTGTTTAAAGATATATTAGTTTCTTCTTTTGCATGTGATATCTTATATATATTTGTCATTTTTCTTTTTAAAACATTCAGGGTATACTTGAAAAATAATGTATTTTATTTCTAGTACATTGGAATTTGCAATCTTTTCAATATATATTTCGACATTTTAATTAGTTTTGTATGTTAAATGTTAAGTTGTTCATGTATAACAAAAATTGCAGTCAAAGAAGTTCAATAACTACTTCGAGTGGACCTTTAATGACTAACCATGCCTCTTCTCTATGACAAGTCTCTGTTGTTGAATTGGTTAGTTGAAATGGAAATAGAACTCAAGTCTATTCATATAGAATTGATTCCTAATGTTCTATATTTTTCTTTATAATATCCTTTACTAATTGTGTTGCTATTTTGAGGATTTTATATTTTTTTTATCTGCAGGTTAAATTAATGTTTTGTATGTTATATAATAGGTGCAACGCAAAGAAATAATATAAAAAATGCATTCTAAGATGGTTCTGTCGAGAACCGTCTTAGAACGTCGTACATACTAAAACGGTTTACTCGCTAAAACTGTCTTAAAATGTGATACATTCAAAGACGATTTTACGGAGGAACCATCTTAGAATGGTCCTCATACAAAGATGGTTATGTTGTATAAACCGTCTTAGTATGTATAAAACCATCTTCAAATGAGCCTTATTCTAAGATGGTTTTGGCGTGCAAATCGTCTTAGAATGTAGGACGTTCTAAGACGTCTTACATGACATAACCATCTTCATATCAGGCCCATTCTAAGATGGGTGAGGAACCGTCATCATAGGTGTAATAATATTCAACGATGTCACCTACGATGACGGTCATAAACCAATGTAGTATGCCCAAAATAACCGTCGTAAAAAATAAGTTTTTTTAATAGTGCACTTCTGTTCACTAAAATATGAAAAAATTGTTTCCTTTTTTTAAGAAGATTATAAAGGTATAATCTTATATCAAGTGTAAAAAAAGAATCTCACCAAAATGCAATGATTGACACAAAATCTGAAAGCATACATTTTTTTGTGTGTTTTTGGAACCCAATGAATTTTTCAACCACCAAAAGGAAGCAAGGAAAGAAAATAATACAACAATAAAATAATATAAATGGATTTAGGGAGAAGAAGCATATCATACATTTTTTTCTGTAAGGTTTATGATTCATCATATTCAGCCATGCCACCCTTATCGTTAAAATCAACTATGAATTATCCGGCTATCAATTACAACATCTCTTCCATCACCATCACTATCACATTCCTCTTTGTCACTGGCTTTATGCCTTCTCCGCATTGGCAACGACTTTGTGACCTCATTGGGACCACTCTTGTACTCAAACCCTTCATCACATTCCTAAAACCTAACAATGAATCATGTGGTGGAAGTGGATGGAGAAATAAAGAGATGAAGAAGGGTAATGCAACGTTGATAATAATAAGGACTTTTATGAAACAATTAAGGAAATAAAATATAACATTTATGTTTATTTGATTAAAATGATGTTTTTACGTCCATTGATTACTATTGATGTCAACATTTTTTGTAAAGACTCTAAATGTCATTACATGGAGCATTAAGACTTCAACGCAGAAAGATATACTTTTATTCCTTTTAAAAACTCTCGAATTAGTTCAAGTAATGAAAATGCACATAAAATTTTATGAATACTACCATGTCATATAAACATAACGCATAAAAGGTCCTCAAATCATATGGCACAGGTACGGGTGCCCTAAGGTACTACATCATCAAAACATTAAAAACAAATCTCCAACCAAATCTCAAGGTTCCCATTAAGACAATAAATACAATATAGATCCATGAATATATCTAAAACCTATATTGGTCCCCACTAAGACAAAACATAAATAAAAAACCGAGAATTGAATCTCATCCCTAAGTAACCATCAAGTCCACGAGTGACATGCTCCTCAAAAGCTATATCATAATCTAGTTCCTTGTCAAATGACACGATCATCACAGTTCAACAAAATATAATAGAAATATAAGATGATCGTGTTTAAAAAGAGATGCATAAATTCTTCACTTTTCCAACAACCATGTACTAACATAACTCATTAAGTAACACATCATTCTCAAGTCACAATTATCAATGTACATGTCTAACTATTAGGTTATGCCATGTTGACTTCTTACTCTCAAAAGATTTCACCTTGAGCGATTAACCAAAGTACATCCCTTAACATAGTCACACCTTGACCACTTAGGGAGACTTAAGTTAACTCTACAGAAGAAGTGTGGTTTTATTGAAAATGGATGTGTGGGTAGTGACTTATCTCGATAAGGCTTGCAAAGACCTTAACCTATCTACGAATTTTCCTACCCATCCATTTGATAGGCCCATTCCCATTAGCCACTACCACCAACCTCTAACACTAGGTTGAGGACCCACCAAGCACTCTCAACTTATATGCCTACTCACATGCAATATCATTCATCAATGAATGTATGTTATGATCATACAAATCAATATCATACATCATCACAAATTCAACCATTAATCTCAAAATCATAAGAGATTATAATATCATAGATTCACCATTCATGTGTTTACCACACTCATGAACCCACATATAGTTCAATGAGCATAGCAAGACATTCCAACACCTTGAATTCTGACAAACAATTCATCAAAAACTCATATGAATATGGATCTCATGATCTTGACATAAATTCAACTCTAACAATAAAACATCAATCATCTCAACCACATCCCATATCATCATAAAAAAAACAACCAACACAACTCAAGACATTCATCAATTAACATAATTATTTTAATATCAATATAATATCCTCAACAATAAGAGCACAAACCAATCAAATTATACAATCATGTATCACTATACCATTATAATAACTTTTCACTTGATGTTTAAGTTTAGCTAAACGTCTCATAAGTTTTGTGTTACTATCTCCTTCATTTTCTATTTTGCATCTATGACCTTCATAGCTTATAAACATGCTAAATAAATATATACTAACTCAATTAAATTGATTTTTGTCTCATTTGAAATCTAACATTATCTCCAACTTTTATTCTTACCCTAAGACCTAGTTTGGAAGCATGCCATGCCTAAAAGTATAATTTATACATAACTTTTACTTATTATCGACCACTTGACCTTTTTCTACTCATTCGATCTTTTTTAGAGTTATACAAAATATCTTTAAGTGATACCAAAACCATTAGTTAGCTAATATCTAGAGATAAAACTTTCATGAAGACCCCATTTCCAAATTCGGACTCTACAACTGAGTTTTGGCAATTGTAATCAATTTTAACTCATTGTAATTGATTACAATAGAGCTCGGGTCAACAAAATAGTTCTTGGGCTCAACCTTTAAAGTTTATTTTAATCGATTACCACATGATATAATCGATTAAAATGATTCAAAACTGTAGAAAGTTATGAATTTTAAACCATGACATAATTTTCATCAAAACAAAAATCATTCCTTTTAACCTAAAATGTTCAACAACAGAGTTAAGCTTCAACAAAACATTTTCTAACATTACAAAGCACTCAAAACAAGAAAGAGGTGAGCTTCCCTTACTTACACCAACCCAAGATGATGACTCCATGAATAAGGAAGGAAAATGAGTGAACTTTGGGTCCAAGAGAGGAACTTTCTTCCACTCCCACAATAGCCACACTACATAAGCATCAACCAAACCTTAAAGCCAACCAAAAACAAAATCAACACCCCTTAAAATTGAGCTTTTCCACAAACTTCCATGGGTTCTCTAGAAAAACAAAAATCAAGAGTAAGGGAGGAAGAGGAAAAGCTTACCACTCAATGAAAACTATGGAGTTCCAACAAGAAGGAAGAAGAATTTTCTTGCAAAAAAGGAAGTGAGTGGAAATGAGAGATTTTGGGGAGAAGTTTATGAAATGTGAGGGTTTTGAGAGGCTTATGGCTCTTTGGACTGATGGAAGCTTGCTTGTGGGGCTTCTATGGAGGATGGATCTTTGAGCTTCAATGAGGTCCTTTAATGGTGATTTTCCACCATGGATATGCAGCGGAAGACAAAGGAGAAGAGGTGAGAAGAGGCGCCATCCACTAGGGAATAAGCCATGGAAGAAAGAGCTTCACCACCAAGAATGTGCCTTGGATAAGAAGCTTGAAGTGGATGCTTTAATGGAGGAAAAGAAAGACATAAGGGGGAGCACGAAATTGAAGGAATAAAAGAGGGAGAGAAGTTGAACTTTGAGTTGTGTCTCACAAGACTCTCATTCATCAAAGTTACAATAAGTGTTACAAATGCTTCTATTTATAGACTAGGTAGCTTCCTTGAGAAGCTTTCTTGAGAAAACTTCCTTGAGAAGCTTTCTTGAGAAAACTTCCTTGAGAAGCTTCTTTGAGAAAACTTCCTTGATAAGCTAGAGCTTAGCTACACATATCCCTCTCATAACTAAGCTCACCTCCTTGAGAAGCTTCCTTAAGAAGATTCCTAAAGAAGCTAAAGCTTAGCTACACACACCTCTCTAATAGCTAAATTGACCTCCTTGAGATGAGAAGCTAGAGCTTAACTACACACCCCCTATAATAGCTAAGCTCACCCATATGCCAAAAAACATGAAAATACAAAAAAGTCCCTACTACAAAGACTACTCAAAATGCCCCGAAATACAAGGCTAAAACCGTATACTACAAGAATGGCCAAAATACAAGGCCCAAACGAAGGAAAAACCTATTCATTAGAATAGGTTTATGCGAACCCTAGGGCCTTCCCTTGGATCTCTAGCCCAATTTACTTAGAGTCTTCTATCCAATGCCCTTGGGGGGTAGGATTGCATCATTCCCTCCACCTTGGAAAGGATTTAACCTCAAATCCCGAGGTTCTTCATACTCTGGGCTCCTTCCCTCGACACTTGTAAAAAGAACAAAAACATATGTATTAGTGGTGTTTGGTATGTTGAAGTAAGGTAAGGTTTGAAAACCAATTTCCTGGGCATTTTCCCATGAAGGAACATGGTTCCTCACCAACTCAATGAGTGGTGCTACAAGTATAGAAAAATATGGGACAAACCTTTTGTAAAAGTTTGTTAAGTCATGGAAGCCCAAAATTTTTCTTATACTTGGTGGAGTGGGCCACTCAGGAATGACCTTTATTCTCTTAGGGTTCATGGGAACCCCTTGATCATTATTTGACAAATTAAGAAAAGTAACGCAATAAAACATACCTTTTCCTGTATTTTCATATTGAATATTCCTACCAAAAAGTATGACAAACCTAAGGTGTCCCATATGAGTACCTAAATTTGTATTGAAACTAAAAATAAGAACAAACCTACCTAATGGGTCCCTATGTACACACACCATGAAGATGTTAGGTGCACGAGTGATTTTACAAAAGAGGGTTGCACCACTCAAAACATTCATCATACCACTTATTTTAGGGACTTGGTGCCTAATAATACCTATTTTGGGCACCAACAAAGCACAAGGATTTAAGCTCTTGCGAACCAAACCCTCATCCAACAACTTCTTTACTTGAGGAATAAACTCAAGCCCAAGAGGTGTGGCAATGCTAGCAAGTGTCTTTTTACAAAAGAGAAAATGTGGAGGTTGTCTAAGAGGGAAAGTTTCTTTAATGTTTGTCTTTATTGTAAAATGAGTTTCCTTCTTAGCCAACCTCTTGGAGGAGACACTTACCTCCTTACACTTCTCTTTAACCACTAATGGTTGTCCTTCTTCTTGGGGGTAGATTTCTTCACTAGATTCTTCCCCTTTTGCTTCTTTACTTTTGTTAGAGGAAGGTGAAGTAGTAGCCTTATCTTGGCTACTATAAATGTCTTGGCCCCTCATAATCATGGTTTTTGTGGTAGGGCATTGAGAAGTAATATGTCATTTTCCAAGACATTTAAAGCACTTTATAGAGCTAGTTTTCTCTTGCATACTAGCCTTAGGGGCTTGCTTTTCTATTGTCTTCCCCTTATCATCTTTGGGCTTAGAAGGTGTCACCCCTAAGATGCCTTGACCTTGGTCTTTATTTGGATAAGAGTGAGAGCCATAAGATTTTGACGTAGACTTCTTTTTAAGTTGTTGCTCTAGCCTTATTTCCCAAACTAAGTTAGCCTCTACATTGTCCTTCCCATGGAAGTATGGGAGGTTAATGTTAGCCTCTTGAGGCCTTCTTTCCTTTTCTCTTCTATGGGAGTGAGTTTTAAGATGTGACCTATGCCTTCCTTTGTAATAGTCACAAAGTTCTTCACTTAGGCTCTTGCAAGAGTTATGACTACTATAGGAGGCATGTTTTTCTCTTTTCATTTCTTTCATTATTTTTCTTCTTTCTTCCTCTCTTATTTTCTTTCTTTCATCTAGACTTATTTCTTCCACTCTTTTTTTTTTCCTTTTTCCTTTCTCTCTTGTTTTTCTTTCCATAACTTGAGGGAACTCAACTCATCTAAGATTCTAGATAAAGGGTCTTTATGACTAGTACCCTCACCATTAACACTAGATGAATGATGACTCATGTTGGTTCCTAAGTGGTGGTTCTTTCTTGATGGAGGTTTGAAAACAAAAGGTAAAAGAAACTATGGTTGAAACTAGCCAAAATAAACACTAAAAGAGGTGTGAAAGATAAGGTAAAAAACTAATTGGTAAAAGGAAACCTATCTAGGCGGTTTGATAATGGAAGGTAAAGGAAATAAGCTATGAAAGTAAGCAAGAAATGTAAACTTGGCGAATCCTAATAGTGTTTGGATGACCACATTCAAGGTTCCCAACAAAACACTCACTATCCTAAGGAAAATTTGCCTAAAATTATTACACACAAATGGAAGTTTGATAACCTATTGGAGGCTCCCAACACACTTCCAATGAAAGGCCTTTTTGTTACAAAACTTGAAAGCAATGAAGGTAAGTAAATTGCAAATTACAAAATTACAAAACGGTCCTCAATTTTGGTGGTTGTTCTCTCTTTGGTGATTCACTCAATTTGGAGTGCTTCTTAGTCCAATAGCTCTTAAGGTGGTTGGCCCCTTTCTTCTTGACTCAAATTCTTCAAGGGATGGCACCAATCCTCCTTCCAATTCCCTATATGGCAACCCACAAACAAGGAAACAAAGAGATAAGCAATAACCAAAGACCAAAAAAAATGAAATGAAAGCTAAACCAATGGATTTTTAACAAGACAATTTTTCAAGGATTATTCAACAATTAAAGCAATGAAAAGGACATAGAAGCAAGCTAGGACTCAAAGAGAAATTTAGAATGGCTCTAGAGTAGTAAAAAAAACTAAAAAAAAGAGACTCAACAAACCTCTAGCTTTGACACTTGTTTTCACAGTAATTTTAAATTTAAATTTAGGAACTAAGATTGGTATAAGATAGGAACCAATTATAGAATAAATTTTGAGCCAAAACAACAAGCACACTTCCCTTTCACTTTTTTTTTCTGGATACTGATTTTTTTTCCAACTCGTGTGATTTTTCTTATTTTTTCCTTTTATCCAAACCACCTGGTTCTTTTTTATAACTTTTTTTCAGATGTCTAGAAAATTCAGTAAAAATTTCAGCTCTAAATTAAAAGTAACCAATTCTCAGTAATTTTTACAAGTTTGTATGTCCAAGCTGCCAGCACCAGCGATTTTTTTTTAAGCATGGTATATTGATTGCCTTGGGCTTACTTTCAACCTTCCTATGTATGTTGAACTCACTAGGATTGTTTACCACAGTTTTAGGAGTTCAATATTCGCTTAGGATCAACATTTCAGCCAGCAATTCAATCACCAAAACTCAAATTCACAATAGACACAATCAAAAGGAAACCTAAAAGTTCCAGAAAAGGTTCACAATCAAAGACTCTCTAAGAATTTTGCATGAACATGTTAAGGACTAATTAACATGAAAGATTTGACTCAAATCAAATAATAGGCTAAGATAATTTCATACACTCATGAACAAATGAGTTAGACAAAGAAACAAGAAAAATAAAATTAAGCACAACATAAGAAATCTTATGTGACACGTTTCATGACTAGACATAACTTCTATGACAAAACTACAATAGGTGAACAAGTCACTCTAGATTTTTGAGGTTTTCTTCTACTTTAATATTTTTGTAAGAATTTTATGGTTTAGGTTTCAGCCACAAAAAAAAATAGCAAGACAAAACTCAAAGGAACCTAAACTCAATACAACTCATGGTTCAAGAACATGAACAAGAAATTTGAACCATAGAAAATCAAATCTAGCTTCTATAGCTAGTTTAATCGGTGGAAATTCTAAAGAATCATGTTAACAACATTTAGCACTAGACATGTGAGGAGATACATGGAGAAAAATGAAGAATCAACAATGAAAGAGAAGGTAAAGCAAAAAATTAATGGAGGTTTAAGGAGCACCTACTTGAAGCTCTTGCGCTCTGATTACCACTTGATGGAAGCTTGCTTGTGGGGCTTCTATGGAGGCTGGATCTTTGAGCTTCAATGAGGTCCTTTAATGGTGATTTTCCACCATGGATACGCAGTGGAAGACAAAGGAGAAGAGGTGAGAAGAGGCGCCATCCACTAGGGAATAAGCCATGGAAGAAAGAGCTTCACCACCAAGAATGTGCCTTGGATAAGAAGCTTGAAGTGGATGCTTTAATGGAGGAAAAGAAAGACAGAAGGGGGGAGCATGAAATTGAAGGAATAAAAGAGGGAGAGAAGTTGAAATTTGAGTTGTGTCTCACAAGACTCTCATTCATCAAATTTATAATAAGTGTTACACATGCTTCTATTTATAGACTAGGTAGCTTCCTTGAGAAGCTTTCTTGAGAAAACTTCCTTGAGAAGCTTCTTTGAGAAAACTTCCTTCAGAAGCTAGAGCTTAGCTACATATACCCCTCTCATAACTAAGTTCACCTCGTTGAGAAGCTTCCTTAAGAAGATTCCTAAAGAAGCTAAAGCTTAGCTACACACACCTCTCTAATAGCTAAGTTCACCTCCTTGAGATGAGAAGCTAGAGCTTAACTACACACCCCCTATAATAGCTAATCTCACCCATATGCCAAAAAACATGAAAATACAAAAAAATTCCCTACTACAAAGACTACTCAAAATGCCCCGAAATACAAGGCTAAAACCCTATACTACTAGAATGGCCAAAATACAAGGCCCAAACGAAGGAAAAACCTATTCTAATATTTACAAGGATAAGCGGGCTCATACTTAGCCCATGGGCTCGAAATCTACCCTAAGGCTCATGAGAACCCTAGGGCCTTCCCTGGGATCTCTAGCCCAATCTACTTGGAGTTTTCTATCCAATGCCCTTGCGGGGTAGGATTGCATCATGACTCTCTCTTTTTACACCTTGGCTTCTACTAGCACATTTGCCTCTCTCTCATAATTCAAAAGTCCATCCCTCTAGGCCCAAACACACCAAAAACTTATTAATACACATAAAACACATACTCAAATCACTAGGTCATAAATTAATTAATTCATTCAATCACTTAAATTTAATTAAATCACTTGAACAGTCAATTAATAAAACACAACGTTACACTTTTTATATTTGATTTTATTTATTTTTCTTTTCCTATTATATTGTTTTTTTTCTTTTATTTACTCATCAAAAATATATTTCCAGTTCTACCCTCACTTGCTTGCTTTATATATATATATATATATATATATATATATATATATATATATATATATATATATATAAAGCAAACAAAGGCAAACAAAGGCAATGGATAACACTGTATTAGTAGGCAAACAGGAGATGCGTTCTATATTAGTAACCAAACACATTTAATGGGAAAAAGCACACCCTTTCAAAGTCAATAATAAAGCTCTTAAACACCTATAATTATATTATAAATAAAATACATCAATACACTTATAAAAAAATTGACATCAATACTTAAAAATCAATGAGTAAAAAAAAGGTTTACCCTTATGTGACTCAAATTTTTTAGCAAAAGATCTAAACCAATTAGTGAATTGGTGTTAGTCGTTTTATACGACTAACTTTTGTATAGAACTTTTGATAATTATATAGAATTCCTCCAAGTTACAGTTCTTTTTGTAGGATTGTAAATACTTTTGGTTAATAAATTGATCATTACTCATTATAATCTTCCGCTTGTAATTAATGTAAATTTCAATTCTATTTCAGGTGAAAAAGGAGATTTTGTGAAGTGCTGAATCTGCTGTCTTGCTAAGCCTGGTTTGTGCACTTAGTGAGTATGTCCTGCTAAGCGAGGCACTAGCACGCGCTCAGCGCATTGTCGTTGGCTAAGCGAGTCATCCGTCATCTTCCAGGCTATGTGCGAGATTGGCGCTGAGGCATAGTTCACTAATGCGCGCTAAGTACGAGATTGGCGCTCAGCGAGAGGCCACCGATAGGATTTCCATATAAAACCTGAAAACACAGAATTAGAAGGGAGGTTTTTTTAGTGTGCAGACCCAGAGGCGACTGAGCAGACAAAAGGAGGCATCTTGAAGATCTTTGAAGGAGTTTTTGAGAGATTGTGAGGTTTTTAGAGGTGGAGGAGACATCCCCACCACTTTGTACTTTTTCAATTTCTCTTCTTATCTTCTTTAAACTTGTAAAAAGGAGCTTCCTCGCAATGGGAGGCTAAATCCTCAGTTGGGAACTTCTACAGAGTAAATGATGTAAAATCTTTCATATCTATTTAATAGTGTTTTCATGTGTTCTTTGTTCCTATCGACCTTTAATTGGGAAATGGTTTGATCCTTAGAACTTGATAGGACAGGGCTAATTTATTGTATATCTGGACACGGAGTGCGGTAACTTGGTTTTTTGGTATGCTGTAACCGTAATGCTATCCAGTTAGACTAAGTTCAACAAGAGACATTTGAGAACAGAGTCTAGTTAGGATTAGGCTAAACTCACGAGACATCGGGGTTTAGTAGTTAGGACCTCAACATAAAATACAGGAGCACTGTTAAGTAGAGAAATATCCTTAAATTACATCAAAATACCCTGTAGGAGGAACCAACATGTTCGCATATTTGTTTTCACGCACCATTACTCACTTTACTCGCTTTCATTTAGACTAGATCATACTTTTATTTCTCTTTTCAATCATTATTGTATCACCAACACCTGCTCACCAAACGACAACTTTTACCAAGTAAAACAAGTTCCTTGAGATCGATACTCGGTATTCTTACCATTTTAATACTACTTGCGTGCCCCGGTAGACTTGCCGGGCAACGATCAATTGGCAAAAGATGAAATAAAAGGCCAATAAAAATTATAAATTAACATACAATCTTATTTCAAGGCTATAATGTTTAACCATTTTAGAAACTCCAATCTGTTCACCTTTCTCTATTTTTAATCAAGAAAAACATCATTAAATTGCCTTTCCATATTAGCATATCTTGCTTGTAATAAGATTATAATTGGGGCGAGACCTCTGCTTGAGACAAAATAAAAAAAAATCATCCTAATGTTTAACCAATTTGATACTATATAGATTTTGAACCAATTTAGAAATTTTAACATCACCTTTATCTTTTTTTTTTAATCAAGAGAAACACCACATGAATTGTTTTATGATATCAACAAATCCTACAGGTAATAAAATCAAAATAATTTTTTATTTTTGTTAAAAAAATAACTTGATTAAAAAGATACGAAGAAATCTAAAGAAGAATTCCAACCTTTGTAACATTGTATCAGTAGCCAAGATACAAAGGGAGTCCATTTTGTATCAGTAGCCAAACACATTAAATAAAACAAAAATACTCCCTTTCAAATTCAATAGCGTATATCATTATTCCTCTTTCCAGATAAAAAATCATCCCGTATAAAGAGTGAATTGTTGAACCAATGCAAAGTAATGAATGTATAAACACAAAAAGGATGAAAAATTAATTATATGCACAAAATAAATTCTAAGAGATGTTAAAAAAAATTGGGGGAAACATAGAAGAAAGGATAAAAAGCAATTTAACCAGTAAATTTTTTTCCAAATCATAGTCTAAAGAGACCGCAGTGACTTCTGGTGATGTCAAACACTAATAGCGAGATAAGGAACATAGGATTTTGAGACATGACTCAAGCTTAATGTAGGCCGCGACTTTGCACTCAAAACTATTTTTAAAAAAAGAAAGTAGGCACATTGCCAACACAAAAATGCATAAGTGCTAAAAATTTTAAGCTTTCAGGTTTTAGAGAAAGTCCACAGAAAAACACTAGCTCATAAATTCTTACAAAAATGAAAAATTTTATAAATCTTGTTTTTTTCGGTCCTCTGATGCTTTTGTTCTTGATATATGTTGCAGGTTTGTGATGAAACCTCTTACAAAGAAAAAAATAGCAAATAAAAAAAACAAAATTGTAGAAGGAAGTAGAGAAATTGAAGAGAACCAAATATTTTTTTCCAAACCCCATGAGAAAGAGAAATTTTCATAGTGTTTTTATTTATGTACCAAAAGAATTCTTATTAGAGTTGTAGTGCCTACTCACTTCTCAAATATATTGAGATAAATGTAGGGGTGTTCATGGGTCGATTTTGGTCAAATTCAGGACTAAATCCAATCAAATTTAATTGATTTAACTCAATTTCATTTTCACAATTTTTTTTTTGAAATTCAACCAAACCCAACTCATTCACAAACAGTTTAGTTCAATTTGTACCAACGAGTTACCCATTTAAATTTGATATTTTTTCATATAACTATTATTTTATATCACGATTCATCCAAATATCCAATACAATTAACACGATATTATCAAATGATTAAAAATAATAAAATTGATTCATTTAAATCATCAACACAATATCCTAAAATAAACTAATACAAATTAAAACAAAATATTGTTCAATGAGATTTACTATAATAGTATGAATTACAATTATTTCTTACAAACTAATTTCTAGCAATAAGCTTTACTCCAACCAGATCTGCTATAATTAGATTTCTTGTAACCATATTTGCTGAAACAAATGAACAAAATATAATTCATTAATATTATAAACATTGCAGACAAAATAAATATGAAAAAAAGGTGAAACAAATAACAATGTACCTGAAAGTAATACCTTAAGAAGTTTCAACAGTAGTAGTTCCAACACTTGGAGTCTCAATATTAGCAATATATAGAGTCAAATCAAACAACTCTAAAAAATTTGATCGATTCAGTTCTATTTTTGATCGAATCTATATATCTAAATTCGTGACCTAACCCATACGTGAACGATTTTGATCGGTTTAGTTCGGTTTTGACCCAAATACATAAATGACCCAAAGTTTAGTTCAATTCGGATTGCAGGTGACCTGTATCCGTAAACACCCCTAGATAATGTTTGTAACTTGAAAATAATAATTAGAGAATTAATATTCCATTATTTATAAAAACCACCGATGCATTAATTATTAAAATAAAATTCATTTTTTCATTAATTACTAATTAGCAAGCATTTATGCAAAAAAATTATATTTCCAAAAATGCTCATACCTATTTCCTTTTATATATACTAGTTGAAAAAGAGACACCAAGTGCCTCTATCTTTAATTTTTAAAATAAAAAGAAAAAGAAATTAAAGAAAATAGTGATAACAATTTTTTTATAGGGAAAATTATAACAACTGCGTCTTAAAAGTTTATGAAGAAAATAAAAACAATTATATATATTATAGAATAATTTAAGAATAAAAAATGTGTACATCAAAAAGAATAATTATCTTTATTAATAGTTATAGATAACAATTAAAAATACTTGTTATAAAAATTCAAGGAGAAAAAATGTTTCAATAAAAAATACGGAGATTTTTAGATTCAAATACAGAATATGATAGAGATCCACGGGATCCCAACACAACAAGGCCCAGAAGGTTAGTCACTGAACCTAAATACTTGAGTGATTACGTAACCTAACAATGGCTCTATGACAGAAACAACATGTAAGGAAGACGCACCACTACTACAAAAAATTGATTTAACATCGCAAGGTTAACATCAGTTTTTTGAAAAACCGATGTTAAGAAAAGTACGGTGGCATTTTGGTAAATAAGTTGATTTAATTAACATTGGTTTTGAAAAAACCGATGTTAACTATGTTAACGTATACTAGTTAACATTGATTTCTTCAAAACTGATGTTAACATTATAAAGTTAACATCGGTTTTTAAAAAAACCGATGTTAACATCAACTAGTTAACATAAGTTTTGTTTAAGAAATCGATATTGTCTCATTCATAAGTTAAAACCCCAAAATCTATTTTCCCCCCACGCGATCAGTTACGTACAAAAACTCTTTCTCCCTTTCTTCCTCATCCCTCAGATACTGTGTCTTCCTCACTCAAGCTGCCATTGAGGTTCGTGTTCGGGTTCGCACAGGCTCCATAAGTTCCCATTCCTGACTGGCGCGATTTAGGTACGTGGGCAAACCTTGATGTTGCTTTAACATTTATCCCTATAGAATGTTAACTTCGAGTTGGTGAGTTCATTGTTTCATGGGTTTTTGACACAGTCTTGGCTCCTGGTTGGTGGGTTCATGAGTTGGTGAGTTGTTGGATTTGCGAGTTCCTGAGTTGGTGGGTTCGCGGGCTGGTGAGTTCATTGTTTAAACCAATGTGTTTCACTTTTGCTGTCTAACATGCACCCTCCCGGTAACTAGTGTTTTTGTTTTAGTTTGTGAGTAATTAATAGGTGTTCAACTTTCTTCGTTTGGTTTTCTTTGCTTCAACCTGTTGGTTTGATGGTGTTTGTTTGCACTGTTGCTGCAAGCCTACAATGATTGTTAGGTGCACCATTTTCTTGTTTGCTGAGTGCCATTGTTTTATTTTGAGGTATGCAGCTGCTTGTCAGATATTCTAAATCACTCACTGCACTATGCCTTCCAATATTGGGTATCCTTTTGATGGTGTAACATCTCTGCTCTTGGAACAACAACTGCCAAATGAAGGGTAATGAACAAGGAGGTGAAGGGTTAGTGAAGGCTTGCTTAGCAAACTTAGGCTCCATATGATCAAGAAGAAAAGTAGGATGAATTTGAGGCTAAACAATTCCAGAATTAGAGGTAGTTTGCATTGGATGTGTGTTTTGAACAATGGTTTTGATAACCCTAACCCTAACCTAAGACTTTGTTCTCTCACTCCTGTGCACATTAAGTGATTGATTCAAGTCCTTTGCATTTGTTTTGGGTCTGTTTATGATGTGGCTAATGGTTTGTGGAATGAACTTAATTGAGTTTTGAGAGAAAGTGGGTAATGCAAGTATTCAACTCCGCCATTGTGTAACTCTTTCCCCTGCATTATAACTCTTTTCCCCTGCATTGTGAACATGAGTAGTTACAGAAAATTGTGCTACTGGAGAGACAAGATAAAAAAAAAAGGCATTATTGAGGTGAAAAAAAAGGAAAAACAATAGGAAAATAATGGGTTTATTATGAATATTCTATCCTATAATGTAAGGGTTTGGGGGACAAGGTGAAATAGAGGTTTATTAGGGAGCTGGTGGTGAAGCAAAATATTCAAATAACATGTTTTCAAGAAACAAAAGAATAACATTTCTTTTTGTGTCTCTTGTTATCATGTCATAACACATTATATTTACACTTGTCAATCCTTTTTTTCCTAAGTATAGAATAGTAAGGAGTGGTTCATGTGGCAGTTACAATGAGGTTGGTTAGGTTTTGGAATGTAGAAATCAAAACCTAAATTACATTTCTCATGTATTAATTGAAATGGCCAGTAAGCAGCTTCCCTACTTTTTTTCTTTCTTAAGTTGATCAGGTCATGAATAATTTCCTTCCTTTTAATGTAGAGGTATTTTATTCCCTTTGCGACTTTGTTTTCTATTTTTTGGGTAATTAAGAATCATGAATCGTGTCTTATAGTCAACTAAGTACAACAATACAAATAGCTTTTCAGTAGTCATCCATGTAAACATTTTGCATGCATTCATTTGCAGTATTGGTTGAACGCCTCAAGATTGTCCTGCTTTTTATACTTTCTAGCAACTTACTTTCAATTAACCAAAGTTAAAATATTGCAGTTAGGAAGCGATTGGACCTGAAAAATGTTCGATGAAATGCAATTAGTGTACAAGTAATTTCCAATAGCTAGCGTCTAAGATGATAAAATGCAATTAGTCTGCATCGGGGATGAAGAACAACTAGGTTGAGAACTTCCTACTTTTCTAGAAAGGCACCACATTATTTTCTGCTATGTACTCCAATGAATCACAATTCACCAATCATTAAGTCTATAACAATGGAACCTAAGTCCACTAAGCAAGCTCTTGTTGACCCTGCATGGTTGACAGCTGTGAAGGCATAATATGATGCCTTAATCAACAATGCTACTTTCACTCTTGATACTTTCACTCATAATTTAATAAACAAGCTAAGCTCCTAGACTTCATTCTCCATGAAGTGGTGAGTTACGAAGCATAATTGTGTAGTATTACATGGATTTAGTACATGGGCATAACTGGATGGATGCTATAACTCAATTCAGAAAATATTTCTGATATAATGTTTGTGTATATCGATGCTCTAACATTTATCCCATGCATAAATCTATATCACCTTGTCAGTTACAGAGGTAGAAAATATCAATACATTAAGCATTATATGCATGCCCACTTTGTTATCCATGCATGTTCATGTTCATACTGCATTGCCTAGAAATTTCAAAATCAATAGCTCTGCTCACTGATGAAAATGAGTTCAAATTTTTTATTTCAAGCTGCCATAAACAACTGACCATACTAGCTACTGCTAAATCTGTAATATCACCTGCAGTATTTGTTCATACTGCATTGCAACAAAAAGTAAGAGTAGTATCTAATATTTGTACTAACAGAATTCAGATGCTATTCAATTTAATATTTGTTTAATTTAATAGTAAGATTAAAGTCTCAATACCCTTGTAGAGGCACTAGTGCTCTGTTTTAGGGCTAAAGATACAATAGAAAACAAAGCATCATAAGAGATTGGAGACACCCAATTGTTTATGCTTGACCAAGAGGGCTTGAGTCTATTTTCAAGCAGCGGGTGGGCTTTATATCAGCTGCCAAAAGCTGTTTGACTTGGGAACAAGGTGAATGTTTATGGGGTAGTATTGTTAGATAATCCATTGGAATAATTAATTAGTTAGTTATTTTAAAAAGAAAGGAAATAGGTCTGCAGAGGTAATTGGCCTTTTATGGGTGGGTTTCTATTATAAACTATAGATCAGTAAACATTTTAGGAGGACTTCTCTTTGATAAGAACCTAGAGAGAACCACAACCATGCCACAAAAAGTAAGAGTAGTATCTAATATTTGTACTAACAGAATTCAGATGCTATTCAATTTAATAGTAAGAGTAGTATCTAATATTTGTTCATATTGTTGACTTCTTTACATATTTATACTAATGCATTGTAATAGAATTGAATTTGTTATAACAGATTATCTAATATTCTGCTCAAGAACTACCTAATGGAAATTGCCCGTAACTGCCTATGAGAAGTGGATTACTACAACCAGCTTTGGTGTTTCTTGCCTTGGCGCCTTAAACATATTCCTGCAGGTAAGTGGGCTTCTTAGTAACTCTCGCAAATTGATGTAAGACCTGGAAGGTGAAGAAAATAGTTGATTGTTGAATGAGAGTTGTAAGATAGGATTTATTTTATTAGTAGAATCTCAATTATGCAGCAATGGTATTCCTTTGTATCAATTAGCTATCATAAATTCTGGTGTTGTGTATTTACTTATCTGCAGTTTGCATACTTGTCAGCTTTGTTTATAATCAAAGGACACTGATTTTGTTACCCAGTAGTGGTACTGGAGCAGTGGTATATGGTGCTGGCCAAACTTGATCACAAGTTTATTGCAATTAACTAAAATCTAATGATGTTAATCTAACCACGGAGGAGTACATAAATGTCTTCTATCCATGTCTCAACTTGTCCTCAATATTGAAAAGATAATCTTCTTTCTAAATCCCAATAGCTAATCATGCAGCTTAGGCTACTCCAACTGTTGTTGTGTCTATATTAGCAGCTCTAATTACTGGACATCCCACCAAATAAAGAGAAGTCCGAGTCCAACCATTCTGACGATGGGTGTGGGGGTAGATCAATCTATGTTGCACACCAAGTTATGCAATAGTGAAGGGCCTATACTAACCCCCCACCCCAACACACACACACAATCAGACTGAAAAGCTTTATAGGTAAATTTAATTGAGTTTTAACTAAAGTGTGAAATTGTTTGAACAAATTACGTGTCTCAGATTTACTTTTCAACAAATAAAGCCAACTAAACCAATGCAATAGTGAGAAAAAAAAAATCAGAACATGTTTAATTTATAATGGGTATATTACACAGCTTGGATACAAGTTTCAAAGTATCACCACTAGGGTGACCTAATCTGGAATGCCAAGTGGCAAAAGAAAGATCACTATTAGAAAGAGTATTGACATGAGACACACTAGGATTGATTCTATTTACACTAGTTGAAACAGAATCCGGAGAAGAAGCACTTGGCACAGGTTCTGAGCCAGCAGTAGAAATGATATTGATAGTGAAAGAGGGATTGAGTTGTTGTTTAGCTGACTGAAGCAAATCAAGGAATTTATAGAGGCCATCACAGCCTACCATCCCTTTAAGAAGCACCTTTTTAGAGACCTACGATTTGACCAAACAAAATTCAAACATCTATGTCTGATAGTAATTAGGGTTCTGACTCTGACTTTGGTACTATTTTGATTGGGTTAGCAGAGGTCTGAGACTGATTCTGATTAGGATATTGGATGGTATAATCCATAGGCTGAGTAGGAACATAGCCATCATTGTGCCTATGATGACAATAAGAAGCCTCATGAACTATAGCAGTACAACTAACTCTGTCAATTGACTCTAGTTAGTTAACTATACCGGTACAATTAATTGTAGTTAATCTTATACATAGAAGCTAAGAAAGGAAAAAAATCTATCGAATAATTATACTCCTATAAAGTAAAATATAAGGCAGTAGAGGTTTACCTCTCCAAGATCAGAATCAAGAGGTCTTTCCTGAAATTGGACACTAGGAGCATGTTGCAGCTTGGAAAGATTTTCACATAGTTTAGATCTAATTTCTTCAAGTAAATGACGGGAATTCTTGTTTTCCATGTTACTTGGGCCAACATGAAGGGTATAATCTGGACCAAAATATTCATAGTACTTGTGCTGTGGCATTTTGTCATCAACTTCTATTCCAAGAGCAACTCTTGTCTGCCTTAACATATAAGTTATAGCATGCATAATTTTCTGTATTTGGATTAAATTCTTTACAAAACAATTACTCAAGTAATACATAACTAAACATGAAAGCTGAGAAGTGAGACACAACAGCTACATGGTAAGCCCCATTGAATACTAAGAAGCTTTAGGATATCTAATTTATATTTTATAGTTCAAGACAAGCAAAATGACTACTGCCACTGAACAAGTTACTTCATGTTTAGAATTCTGCATTTATATAATCAACATATCAAAGATGGAGAAAATATTGTAATTTCATGACATTAACCCCACTTGTGGGTTGTAGCACCCTGACTAAGATATGGTAGTCCTATGAATCAGGCTACCTTATATTTAGTGATATTACAATAAATAAATGGCAGAAAACAAGTAGCTAATTGTATATCACCATGCTCTAACATATATCGATGCTCTAACATTTATCCTATGCTATAACTTAAGCATAAGCTACCCATATTATGGGATGTAGATGTGAAGGGAAAACAAACATATATGCCAATAATAAATCAAAGTGCAGCCCCAGTCACATAAGATAGAGAAAAACTAGCTAGATTCTTTTTGCATGGAATCAAATTGGGCTCTTTTAGGGCCAATCTGTATCATAGCTCCTAATCACTAATTAGTTATCCCAGTCAAGTACAATTCAAGCCATTTGTATCATAGCTCCTAATCATACTGCTCCAAGAAACACTATATTTAGTAGATTAGAGGATAGTAACACTTGGTATTTAGTCGATTTGTATAGCTTACTCATTGTCACATATTGATATCTGTTTTTCAGAATGATGATTCATGTAGGTGGTGATTGAGATATTTATTGGATTCTTGCTTTCATTGTGGGTCGTGCTGCTCATCATTACAGGTACAAATGTTTGTTACCAATTAATGTTTTTATTGTTCACTGCCATTAAAGACAACTGATATATGATATACAAATTGTGTTCATGATGAGATAACCTTAGATTCCCGTTTGAGATTGAATGCAATGATTCTAGCGGAGAATTTGCATTGATCATTGTATTCAATCTTGAATTTTTTGTTTGGACAGTTTGGGGAGACTGATATTTTTATGGTAGATTCATGCGTTAAGGTTAACATTATTTTATTTAATTTGATGAAATTCTGGTAGAATACATTTCTAGTTGTTCTTTGAGTGCATACTTCATTATCGGGAAATTAATTTCACTGATGTCATGTCGTGCACTTGGAGACCAATGTGAAATGCTGTCAAATTAAACAAAATAGAATTAACCCTAACGTATGAAGCTACCATAAAAAATGGTCTTCCTGAATGGGATAGGGCCACACCTATAATAAAAAAAAGTGATATTTTCATGCATCAAATAACTTTGTGAGTATCACAGAGTTATTACTTAGATGGATCGAAGTTAGATGAATGAAAGTCGCATCAGCCTAGAATATGAGGAAGGCGTCGAGCAGTTCTTGCAATTTGCTTCAGAAAGAAGTTGATCGGATGAAGATGGAAAATATTATTGTCCTTGCATCAATTGTTTGAATGGAAAATGAAAAATACTGGACGAAATACGAGAGCATCTATTGTGTGATGGGATTAAGAAGAATTACACGACATGGATATGGCATGAAGAATTGATAGACATGCAGAGTGGGTCCCAATCTGAACCGTTTGATGTAGAAATGGGAGATCGCTTGGAGGATATGATTTGTGACCTTGGACAAGAGTCTTTTCAGCAAGCACATGCCCCTATGTATGAAGAATTATAGAGTGATTCAAAGAAGCCTTTGTATACGGGGTGCAAGAATTCCTTGACGCTGTTGTCGGCAGTATTAAGTCTGGTTAATATCAAGGCCAGATATGGGTGGAGTGACAAAAGCTTTAGTTCATTGCTTCTAGTAGTGCACGATCTACTTCTAGAGGAAAACATGTTGCCTAAAAGTTACTATCAGGCCAAAAAGATAATGTGCCTGATGGATATGGAGTATCAAAAGATTCATGCTTGCCTCAATCATTGCATACTGTATAGGCATGAATTTGAAAAAATGTCCAAATGTCCTAGGTGTGGGGCGTCACGGTACAAAGTGAAGGATGATGAGGATTGCAATTTTGATGAAAACTCAAAGAAGGGTCTTCCAGCAAAGGTGTTGTGGTATCTTCCCATCATTCCAAGGTTTAAGCGTCTTTTTGCTAATGCAGACGATGCAAAAGACCTTACCTGGCATGCAAATGGGAGAAACTCTGGTGGAATGGTCCGTCATCCGGCTGACTGCTCCCAGTGGAAGAAGATTGATTTTTTGTATCTGGATTTCGGCAAAGAGGCAAGAAATCTTTGGCTTGGACTAGCCAATGATGGAATGAATCAATATGGCAATTTAAGCCATCAACACAGTTCATGGCTAGTTCTACTAGTAATTTACAATTTGCCTCCTTGGTTGTGCATGAAGCAAAAATACATGATGTTGTCTATGAAGATATCGAGCCCAAGACAGCCAGGAAATGATATTGATGTTTATCTAAGTCCGTTGATTGAAGACTTGACAAAGTTGTGGGACGAGGGGGTTTTAGTGTTTGATGGGTTTCACAAGGAGACTTTTCAAATGCGTGCAATGCTTTTTTGTACCATTAATGACTTTCCAGCATATGGGAATCTGAGCGGTTACAATGTTAAGGGTCATCATGCATGCCCCATCTATGAAGAAGACACAAGCTACATACAACTGAAACATGGTAGAAAAGCAGTCTACACTAGGCATCGGCGTTTTCTAAAACCTCATCACCCTTACAGGCGATTGAAAAAAAGCATTTAATGGAAGTCAGGAGCATGAAACTACACCGATATTGTTGACTGGTGAGCAGGTCTTCAAGCGGGTTCAACACCTGAATACTGTATTTGGAAAGACCCAAAAAAAGGATAAAAGTAAGACTTGCATATGGAAGAAGAGGTCCACTTTCTTTGATCTTCCATACTGGTCTGATCTAAATGTTAGATATTGTATTGATGTTATGCATGTGGAGAAAAATGTATGTGATAGTGTCATTGGGACGCTCCTTAACATTCAAGGCAAGATGAAAGATGGTCTAAATACCCATCAAGATCTAGCTGACATGGGTATACGATCACAGTTGCATCCAAGGTCTGATGGCAAAAATATATACTTGCCTCCAGCTTGTCATACTTTGTCTAGAAAGGAGAAGATAAGTTTTTGTTAGTGTCCGCGCCGAGTCAAAGTTCCACAAGGATACTCTTCAAATATTAAGAGCCTTGTGCAGTTGAAGGAGCTTAAGCTGGTAGGGTTAAAGTCTCACGATTGTCATGTGTTGATGCAACAATTGTTAGCCGTGGCCATACGAGACATTTTGCCTAACAAAGTCAGGTTAGCCATAGCTCACCTGTGCGTTTTCTTTAATGCCATATGTAGCACAGTCCTTGATCCTGTCAAGTTTGATGACCTAGAAAATGAGGCCGCAATTATACTGTGCCAGTTGAAGATGTATTTTCCTCCTGCTTTCTTTGACATCATGATTCACTTAATTGTTCATCTGGTTAGAGAAATCAAATGTTGTGGTCCTGTTTATTTGCAGTGGATGTACCCGGTTGAGCGATACATTAAGATCTTAAAAGGGTATACCAAGAATCTACATCATCCGAAAACATCTATTGTTGAAAGGTACATTGTAGAAGAAGCCATTGAATTTTGTTCAGAATACATTGAAAGGGCTAAACCTGTTGGCCTTCCTGAATCTCACCATGACGACAGAGTGGGCAGTAAGGGTTCAAGAGGACTGCATGTTATCACTCCAAGTGTAGAAAATTTGTTACAAGCTCACTTGTATGTGTTGAACAACAGTAATCAAGTTTTGTCATACATACTTCAGCATAAAGCTTTAGTCAAACAAAATAATCCAAAAATGTCAAAGAACTGGGTCTTGAAAAAGCATAACAAGACTTTCTCTGATTGGTTTAAAGATACAATCTTTGCTGATGAAAATGCTTCAGAAACATTAAGAAAGCTAGTAGATGGGCCTAAAAGAAATGTTATAACTTGGCACGGATACGACATAAACAAGTATTCCTTTTAGAAAAAAGCACAAGACGACAAAAGTACAATGCAAAACAGCGAGGTCACCCTAAGGGCTGAATCTCAACACTTCGCTAGTGTGCATGATGACAATCCCTGTGTAGCATCCATCCCTTACTTTTGGTTCATTGATGAAATTTGAGAGCTTAACTATGTCAAATTTATTGTATGTGTTTTCAAATGTAAATGGGTTGACAGCAAGACCGGTGTGTGGACCGATGATGTAGGATTTACGTTGGTAGACCTAAAGAAACCAGCTTACCACAATGACCCTTTCATCATGGCAGAACAAGCTAAACAAGTATTTTATGTGCAAGACCCTTATGATGAAAGGTGGTATGTGGTTCTACACAGGAAAATAATTGGTGTTAATGTAGAAGATGATGATTCATACATGGACACTTATGTTAGTCCTTTGTCCACACAAATGACTCCTAATGTCGTCGGAGAAGAAGAAGTTGACGGCGTTCACGCTAATCGTAATGATCATGATAAAGGAGAATTAATTAACATCGTCTAGTGTAATTTTTTTAATTATGTATTTGATTTTGGTAAATTGATTTACATAACTGATTCAATTTTTTGATAATATTAACTAACTCAAGTTTTTCTCTTTACAGGACCATGACTACTCTACCTGTCTCGCCTCCTCCTCCTCCTGTAGTAGCATCAGAGTCTCTGTCCCCACAAGAAGAGATTGAGAACATATTTGGGGATTATCGCTCGTGATAAGGTCGATGTGACATATGACACCTGGAAGGAAGTCCCTGTTGCTCAGAAGGATTTGATATGGGAGGATATTCAGGTATTTTAGTTTTCTTCTTTGATTTTCTTTATTAGCCAAAATTTATAATTTACTAACAATAAAACCTAATTTATTGTTTGTCAGACCGAATTTGAAATCCCTGAAGCTTTTGATAGTAGGACAAAGAAGAAAGTTCTTCAGATTGTCGGCGAGCGGTGGAGGAAGTTTAAATCTGATTTGACAAGGAAATGGGCACTTGCAGCCGACAAGGACGGTGTGGAGGACACTGTCTGTGAAAAATACAGCATTAGCAAGAAGAAATGGGCCTAGTTTTGTCAGACCCGCAGAGACCCCTCGTGAGAGGTATGTTCTTTGTCATTTTAATTGTTTTCCACAAAAAATTCACTTCTTATAATTCATTGTAGTAATGATTTTCATTAATGTTTGATTTTTCCAGGATGTTCAGAAAATGGCATAGGCCATCCAGAAGCAAAACACCGCCCCCCACATGTTGTCTCGTGGGGGTTATGAATATTTAGAACATATGCTCGTGGCTAAGAAAACAAAGAAAAGACTGGAGGAAGCTGCTCAGTCCGGAAGCACTGAGGGCGTCATTGACCCTCCATCTCCTATCAAACGATACGTGAAGTGGAAGATGGCCCACACCAAGAAAACTGGGTAGATGAAGTCTAAGGCAACAAAGGAAATCGCTGACAAGATTCTAAGTCATTTTCTATTAAGAATTGTAATTATCTTTGTTTATTCTGTGAATGCCTTGGACAAATATATGTGTTTTGTACAAGATTCTTTGGAGGAGCCAACGTCAAATGGTTCGTTTGTCCCCCATAGACGTTAGGATCTCCTGACTGCTGCCATTGGGCAACCAAAACACCCTGGTCGTGTGCCTGCAGCTGGAGCCAATGTCACCATCAAGCAATACTTCGGATTAGCTCCACGAAACTCCCACAGTTCCTCCTTCATGCCTCCCGAAGAACTTGAGCAGCTGACTCAACAAATCAGGGACCAGCTAGAGGAGTTGATCACAGAAAAAGTGACTCAGCAGCTAATGTTATCCTTAAGCTAGATGTAGACCCAATTGTAATCACAGATCCAATCACAGGGATTTGCAATGCCTCCGGAGCCTGAGGTTGGTCCCTCAGCTACCCATGTTAGCACAAAGGGGAGTTGTGTTGATCCCTCACCAACTGATCCAGAGATGGGTGACTCAGTCAAATACGGGTTGTACATCGAAGACAATCCTTCCCTCCTGGTTGCCCTAGGAAGACTTTATGAGGGATCCACAGCGGTTCACAACATCCCTTTGTAGCATGGCCAAGTCAAGGTAGGTGTTGAGGAGGTTAAAGATGCAGAGGCTCCCGTTCCTGTACCCACTGACGAGGTTATTTTTGTGGGGCAAGCACTTAACACCTTCCATGCTTGGCCGACACATCTCGTGAAGCGTCCATCAGAACAAGTATTTTACTCTCATTATATGCTTCTTTTTTTCAATTGAATTGTTCCCTATAATTAACTATGTTCAATAAACAGGCAGCTGTGTCTCAGCAAAACCTCCAGATATGTGGGATACTACCGTGTTCGGGGTGTTTAATTAAGACTTCCCGTTGTACATTAAGCACGAAGATCTCTCTGAAATTGCACATGGTGGTCAATGTCTCAGCATATTTGTTATACAGTTGTGGATTCTGTAAGTCAATTTACATTATTGTTAATTACCTAAGTTATTGTTTTAAATTCATACATAATTAACTTTGTCTTAACAACAACAAGCATCTGACCGAGACAAGTATGTGAGCGGGGAATTCGAATGTGTATGGATTCCTCGAGCCACAATCCATTTAGAGATCTGGGAAATCACAATTTGAATTGGAAAGTTACATGAAGAGTTGGATGCAGAGTTCAAAATATGATGTCTACCTTGGAGCCTACCTGAATAGGTAGGTCAAACTGAACAACTGAATTTAAATAATGTATAATACTACAATAACCCATATTTGTCTCCACTACAGCGGACACTGGAAAATGGTCATCATTATGCCTAAAGAAAACCTTGTCGTTTGGTTTTGTTCCTTGCATAACAGGCCAGACAACTATCTTAAAGGAATAATTAACAGGTCAGTGTTGTTTTTCAATACATTTGCATTAGCATAACTGAACAACATCAATATTTTAATGTTCCTTGTATTCAATAGTGTTTTGAAAGGACTTGATGATACTCCACAACCTAAATCCAAGGATGGTGCTAGGTGGATTATTGTTAAGGTACGTGATTTAAATAAAACTTCTACTTATATATATTGCTTATGTGTGTGTACACTAATTGTACTTAACATTTAATATCCAAATTTCATTATGTATTTAGTGTTATAGACAAAAAGGAACCACTGAGTGCGGCTATTACATCATGCACTGGATGTCCACGATAATCTTAGGAACTTTCAAGAATAATTGGGAAACGGTAATTGTTTATTTCAAACAAAGTTGATTTTCTTATCATTAGTATTTCATTATTAACTTATCTTTTATTTGATCATGCAGTATTTTAATGATGTTAGACCATTGGAAGCAGAGAGATTGAAGGTGCTTCGCATCCAACGGGCATAGTATTATCTCAAAGTTAGAAATCAAACTTAGGATGTTAGGGAACTATGTAACTTTAGGTTACTTAATTAGTTTACTATAGCTTGCAATACATTTTTTACAATTGTTGTTTCATTTTAACATTGAATAATCTTTGTTGATAGTTATTAATAAATATCCATTGATTTTTTACGATTGATGGTTTACTAGCTAGCTTTATGCTAAAACCTGTTTGAAAGCAGAATGCAAATGATATAGAATGTGTTATGCGGTCTGATTTTATATTTACAGGTTAAATTTTGGGTTTCTTGTAAAAACAGACAGATTATTTTAAAAAAATTCCTAAAAACAACATCGATTTTTTTACTTAAACTGATGTTAACATTTAGAAGTTAACATCGGTTTTCTATAAGAACCAATGTTAATGTATATGTCAACAGTATACATTCATACATTTTTTTTTGGGTGTAATGCTTATCATATAACATCGGTTATTTAAATAACCGATGTTGTTAATTTTTTGTTAACATCGGTTTTAAAAAATGATGTTAACGATTATACTTTCAACATCGGTTAAAAATTGATGTAGAAAGTCATAAATAACCAATGTAAAAAATATATTTTCTAATAGTGCACGCACGATGTAGCCAAAGAGCACCTGTAGGTAGTTAAATAATAGCACGTGTAGTTAGTTGAGGCTATTAGAAGTTAGTTACTCTGCTAGAGTTAGTTAAATCGGTTAAGGGTTGTTATGAATGTAATAACTCGCAGTATATAAGATACTGCATGAACATGAATAAAAGCATGCAAAATACTTGTTTCGATCAACCCATTCGCAGGAGGTGCCTTGCCTTGAACTAAGGCAATCATCTTCTCTTCCTCGTTGCTAACACTAGTCCAACATGCTGCCGTCACCATCGCCATGGTTGACCATGCAACCAAAAAGACTACGACGGATAGACTGGAGGACGCAATCGCTCATCTATCCAACAGCCAAGCTTCTCTCACCAATAAGTACACTAAGCTTTCTGGCAAGGTAGATTCGATCCTCGATCACCTTCGCCTACGAGACATCAACCATAATCACTCTAGTTCAAATACCTAGTTCAACCAATGAAATCCTATCAGGCTAGATATTCCGAGATTCGATGGTCGCGATCCTTTAGGTTGGATATTCAAAATATCACAACTGTTTGACTATCAGAACACGCTAGAGGAAGAAAGGATCACCGTAGCTTCGTTCTACCTTGATGGGGCCACCTTAAGTTGGTACTAGTGGATGTTCCGCAATGGGTTCGTCACCTCCTGGTCAGGTTTCCTGCAAGCTCTTGGTCCAGATTCGCGTCATTATTTTATGAACACCCAAAGGGAGCTCTTTTCAAGCTATCACAGTGTGGAACAGTTAATGACTATCTAACCGAGTTTGAGCGATTAATCAATCGCGTCATAGGGCTGCCTCCTCCGTTTCTGTTAAGTTGTTTCATCTTCGGTTTGGCACTGGAGATTCGACGTGAGGTATTGGCAATTCAACCAATCTCTCTACCTCAGGCAACTGCACTTGAAAAACTCCAAGAAGATAAGTTGCGAGATCGACGTCCTTCGTCACAATGCCCCAACAACTTTCCATCACCATCAAGCCACCATACCAACTCGAACCTAAGACCGAAACCACCATTTGTTCAATGAACACCAGCTGAAATGGCTTTCTGTAGGGAGAAAGGTCTCTGCTACAATTATGATGAAAAATGGAGTTCTAATCATCATTGCAAGGGTTAGGTACTATTGTTTGTTGCAGACAGCCTTGCATTAGAACCCAATGACCCAAGCCCGAAGATCCTAACAGTTATAGAGGAGGAAACCGTCGTCGAACCTGCTACCATAGCTGATACCAATTGCCCTCACATCAATCTCCATGCTTTATCATGCTTGCCTCACTATCCTTATTAGTAGTGGGAGCACCCACAATTTTCTCCAACCCCACATTGCCCTATTCCTTCATCTCCCTATCCACTCCACACCCCCTTCGTGTATTAGTGTGAAATGGGTCTGTCCTTGATTGCAATCAACTTTGTCCAAATACTCCACTCTCCCTGCAAGGTCACCTTTCATCTGCTTCCGATAAGTGGCGCTGATGCAGTCCTCGGCATAGAATGGTTGAAGCAATTTGGGCCAGTAACTGTTGACTACACCTCTTTTATCATGAAATTCAGTCATTTGGGCCATGCAATTGAGCTTCATGTAGACGTAGCAATTGGGCTGGAACCCATTTCAGCACCCCAAGTTATACGTTTGATATAAATCGGGTGAACCTCGGCCTTGTTTCATTTGTGCCTGTTATCCATAACTTAACTCGACCCACCAACACCACATCTTCCTCACCCAATTCCAGCCATCGAAGCATTGCTCCACCATTACCAACACCTTTTCCAAACTCCGACCAACCTTCCGCCGCCGCGGGAAGTAGTTCATCGAATAAATCTTTTCCCTGCGACTACTCCGACGAACGTACGGCCATACCGCTATCTGCACTTCCAGAAAACCGAAATAGAGAAGCAAGTTTTTGATCTTCTCTCTGTAGGCCTGATACGACCAAGCACGAGTCCATACTCATCCCTGGTTCTTCTGGTAAAGAAGAAAGATGGAACTTGGCGAATGTGCGTTGACTACCGTGCATTAAACTCAGTCACCATACGTGACCGATTTCCAATACCGACGATTGACGAGTTGCTTGATGAGTTAGGGCATGCATCATGGTTCTCCAAGCTAGACCTGCGACAAGGGTTCCACCAAATCCTTATGCACAAGCTCGACATCGAGAAAACAACATTTAGAATGCATAACAGACATTACGAATATCGCGTTATACCTTTCAGGTTGTGCAACGCACCCTCCAACTTTCAGGTTGCCATGAACACCCTACTAAGCCCGTTCTTACGCTGTTTTGCCACTGCATTCTTTGACGATATTTTATTATATAGTGACTCACTATCATCCCATATCCAGCATCTGGAAACAATCTTTCAAACATTGCTACAAGGCCAGTTCTACTTGAAGCATGCCAAGTGTTTATTCGCACAGAACCAATTGGAGTATTTAGGGCACGTGGTTTTAGGCAAGGGAGTTGAACCTGAGCCATCCAAGGTCCATGCCATGGTTAAATGGCCTTCTCCAACTTCGGTCATGGAACTAAGAGCTTTTTTGGGCCTCATTGGGTTTTATCGTAAATTTGTTAAGAACTATGCCTCCATCGCAATCCCTCTTACCACACTGTTATGCAAAGATGCGTTCGAATGGACTGTAGCTTCTAAGGCTGCCTTTGACCTGCTCAAAACGGCGATGACAAGTGCCCCGGTTCTAGCTCTTCCCAACTTCATAGAGCCATTCATTGTTGAGACAGACATGTCCAGTAATGCCATGGGAGTTGTACTGATGCAGCAAGGGCACCCAATAGCGTTCTTTAGCAAAACCTTTGGGCCTTGACTACTTCACGCTTCAACATACATAAGGGAGCTCCATGCCATTGTCGCTACGATACGAAAATGGCGACAATATCTCCTAGGGCGGTCATTCACCATTCTGACGGACCACAAGAGCCTCCGGGAACTCATGACACGGGTGATTAAAAACCCAGAGAAACATTGCTACCTCTCTAAGTTGCTAGGGTTCAACTATACCATTCAATACAAAGTCGACACTTCTAACACCATTGCAGACGCTCTCTCTCGTGTGTCGTTCGACTCAGACCAGATGCTCTTACTATCCGTGCCCCACCTTGATTTCATCGATGAACTCCGACGAACGTTACAAGCTAGCCCCGAATTCCAAGCTCTACTATCTAAGGTTCCCACCAATCTTTCGGCTCACCCTAAATATCACATCCACAATGAACTGCTACTATTCCAAGGGCGCATTTGGTTAGATAAAGCCAATCCTTACATCCCCATTCTCTTACTCGAGTACCATGCTACACCTTTGGGTGCTCACCTGGGCGTCGCAAAGACCACCCATCGGCTTGAATCCAGTTTCTTTTGGTCGGGCCTATGGCAAGATATTAGGCGTTTTGTTCGGGAGTGCAAGGTTTGCCAACAAACAAAGACAAGCACTCATCGGCCGGCGGGACTTCTGCAACCATTACCAATCCCGAAAAGAGTATGGGAAGACCTATCTATGGATTTTATTACTCACCTACCGCCATCCCATGGATCACTATTATCCTCGTCATTGTTGATAGATACTCGAAGGGTGTCCACTTCGGTGCACTACCCACAAGCTTCCCCGCCTTCAAGGTCGCATCTCTATTCCTAGACTTGGTTTGCAAACACCACAGCTTCCCTCGAAGCATCATTTCTGATAGAGATCCTGTGTTCTTAAGCTCCTTCTAGCGAGAGCTTTTTTGACTCAGTGGCACCCATTTACGTATGAGCACGATGTATCACCCACAGACCAACGGCCAGATCGAAGTGATGGACCATGTGTTAGAACAATACCTACGTTCATTTGTTCATTCCCAACCGGCAAGTTGGTTCCGTTACCTAGCCTTAGCAGAATAGTCGTATAATACTTCCCTTTATTCCAGTTCAGGCTTTACTCCGTTCGAGGCAATATACGGCAAGCCACCACCAGTGTTGCCCCATTATCTTCCTGGAATGACCAACAACGAGGCGGTTGAATCACTGGTAAGCTCCTGATAGAAGATCCATGCAAAGCTTCAATGCAGATTGATGAAAGCTCATACTGCAATGAAACAGTACACTGACGCCAAGCGAGAAGATGTAACCTTTATTGTAGGACAATGGGTCTACGTAAGACTCAGGCCCTTCCGTCAACGTTTGGTCGTGGGACTAACCCATCCAAAGCTATTGAAGCGATTCTTTGGACCCTTTCAAATCACTGCTCACGTGGGTCAGGTCGCATATCGACTCCAGCTACCGGACACAGTGCGCATCCACTCGGTCTTCCACTACTCCCTTTTGCGTGCCCATCACGGTCCACCACACTACTACACAAGCTTCTATTTACGACACGCCATCTACGACGGTTATTGAGAACCCAATTAGAATATGGCGTGGTGGCAATTTTGTAAATAGGGGAACAAAAATTTGTTTTTACGTTGTACATTCTAAGGCGGTTATAAATAACCGTCTTAGAATGGGTGCCAGTGGCAATGTTGTAATTAGTATAAATTAAGACAACGTTGGTTCTTACCCTAGGACCGTCTTTGTATAGCATAATAACTGTAGTTTTCCAAATTAAAACCCTAAAGTCCACGACGAAGCGGTAGCCACTCCATACCCTTCGTCCCCGCCTTCTTCCTCTTCCTCGCGTGGATCTCACTCGGCCTCCAGCGCGGTCCTACTCCTACGTGCCCCCTCACTCCTCCCACACAGACATCAGGGCCAACCTTGTCAGGTTTGATGCTTCCAAGGTCACAAAGGACAAGCACGGTTGGATCTTCGATCCCATAGCTCTTGCCCTCGCTTCTGGCATTTCAGGTACCATTATTGTTGGATGCAATTGGAATACGGCATCATTTTTGGTTTGGAAGTGTTTACGACGTGTTAGTTTATGGTTCGCCTCTCTCATTCTAGTTCTTTTTCTCTCTAGTTCGAATTTCTCACTCAGACTCTCTTTTTCTCTAGTTTGTCTCTCTTTCCTATTGTTTGATTAGGATTTGATTTAGGTCTAATTCGCGATGTTCCTCTTGTTATAGAAAATTTAAGCAATTGAGTTTTTGAATTTGTTGGCTTATGTGCAGGGCCAGCCTTGAACACCTGTGTGTTAGACTTTTGTTGTGTGTTTGATTTCACCCCTTTGTGTGTTGAGTTAATTTGGGGATTTGTATAGATTTATGCAACAATGATTATTCATGCTCATCATGATCTAAAATAATATTTGCTCGAATGGAATTGTGAATATCTGTGTCTTCTTCCCTATGTTGATGCATTTTACATGGCTTTATAAATTATAAACAATATCTTTTATTTTTTGTTAGATATCTGAATCTGATACACATCACAATATTGTGAACATTATGACTTGATTAAATTTTATGAATAAACTCGTTACAATTTTGTAGAAAAAATTATCTGTAGGCTGTCATATTATCATATATGTCTAACATTATGTTGATATATCAATCTAGATCATATATAACTTTCACTATGCTCATAAAATAATTTTCAATGCCTGTTTAGTTTTACTTTCTTTTTAAATTCAGGTGGAATTTTAATTTTTTCCCCTCACTGTGCTAGTGGCATTTCTCATTGGTAAAGAGTTTCTTATTTTGTGTTTAATTCCTGTGTTTGCTAAATGAAGTCTATAATGTGATATTTCATTACTTTGCCTGAATAAAGCGTGTTAACTAATTTTAAACCTTAAATATTTTTTTCCTATACTTTCACCTAGTTACCCAATTGAAATTACAAATTTTAATCTTGGGGTCAATAACAAATTAGTTCTAAATTCTAATATCATCATATATCCTCACTGCCAACTTTAGTAGAAAATTGATGTAAATGTTGAACTATTATTGAGTGTAAATTTTAATCAATGCAAGACAGGCATTGTAATGCTTGTGTCATATTTCTCTAATTTGTGCATAAACAATTCTCTGAAAAACTGATGAAGGCAACTAGTGATTATGGTGCTTTGACAACATCAGTTGCAAATTTTCAGTGGAGTCAGAATTTCAAGGAACTTGCTTCAGTTTGGGGGGTATGCTTCTACATTCCTTTTATTCTGAATTTCTTTTGTACTAATTGTTTTTTTAATATTTTATTTTGCTATTGTACAAAATTATTTTCCCTTCAGTTCCCATTGGTTCTTGTAGTGATCTTGTTCCTAGGCCTGCTGCTGGAGTGTTTCCTTCAACCTGCATTACTTTTTTAATCTCTTAACAAATTGTTAATCCCCCCCCCCCCCCCCCCCCTTTTCTCTAATTCTTATATGTTTTATTCTTTGAAACTTTCCTCTCTTGATTTCAGGGGTGGTCATGGCATTGGTGGAAGCATGCTTGTAGGTAAGTTTAAAATATTCCAATCTAGTTATATGAAATTGTGTATTATTTTTGCATAACCAGAATTGTTGATGCTTAAGTTCAACACTTGGAAGCAGGGCCTAATGACCCCCGTTGGTTTGGTGGTATTGGTGGAGATCCTGCTTTTCCTGGAGGATTGCCGTAAGTTGTTTACATCTCCTTTTTATTATTTCCGAGTGATCAGTGTAGTTAAAGGCAGTGCAACCTACAAAGCATGCCTTAGGTGCTAAGGTAGGGGAAGGGAAGGTTCCAAGTTCTTGCTCTCTGAAGCAATGTAACTTCAATGAGGTGTACATCACATCACTTGTTCCTTGACTATTCTGTGAGAGAGCCTGACTAAAATGTGCTTAATAGACCCCAGCCCATGAAAAGCGTAAGCTTTCATGTATAATACAAGTAATGAAGTTATGCAATAAATGTGAGAAACGTCACCAACTGCCTAACCAAATTCAACCACCATCAAAGCAAACAGTTACCTCTTTTTTTTCCCATTCAACTCTTTACATGATTTGGCACTTTCTATGACCATTTAAAACTTTTATTTATTGATTTTATTAGTATATTTTTGCCACCAACAAGCTTCTGCTGTTTAAGTTTTTCCCCTAATATCCAAGCACCTTTGCTTTGCTCTTCAATTTGTTTTCTATTTTCAGTTTCATGCACCATGTAGGTGAATTGTTCTGTTTTATTTTTTGTGGAGTTGTTTTTTGTTTACTTGGTGCATGCTTTTTCAGTTATGTCACAACCCGCATTGATTTAAAAATGCCATGTCACCCAAAACATTTTAAAGAGCCTTATTTTTTATTCTCTATTTTATATTATTTGGTTTCATGTCACAACTGGCATGTGCTTCAAACATCTTTTTTTATTTATTTAAAAGTTAATTTGACTAAATTTTATAAAAAAATCTTGTATAAAAAAATCTTAAAAAAAAATATTATTACGTGACCAAAGTCCACCACCCTCCCTCTCTGTTTTGTCTTCACCTTCCTAATTGATGAAATAGTTTTTCAATTCAGACTACTATAAATTTATGAGGGAAATGGAGTGCCGGTGTCTCGGCTTGAAAATTATAGCTACGAGTAAAACAAAAACAAAAAATTGATTCGTTAATTTTTTTGAAATGGGGATGGCACCATACATAGAGTGTGCCTTTTAATTCCACAATGCCTTCTTCTACATTTCGAAGACTAGTTGCTCTTGTGGTTGGTGAGGGTTGGGCTGGTCCTGGAAGCAAAAATTAAGAAGAGTGGTGGATAAGAATAAGATAACCTAAATTTCTCACAAGTACTGAACAAATATTTACATGCGTGTGAACTAATAATATGTGTTTTTATTTCATGTTTTTCGTAGAGCCAATAATGTTTAGAGAGAATGGCAAATGTGTGGAGTAAAATCACATCATGTGGGTCGGTGATTTGCAACCTCTTCAATTACTCTCTCTTAAAAACATTTGACTTTGGTTAATTAGTTACGTAGTAACATCAAATGAAGTGGTACCAGCAAAAGAAAGAAAGAAAGAAGGTAGTCTCTGCCTTGTAAAGAGGTGATACTCTTGCATTTAATTGTATTACTTTATGAATTTTTACAATCCGGCATTAAATTTATAAATATTTCTTCGATTCTCAATTCAACCTTTTAAAAAATATTTAATTTATATTTTCATTTAATGTAAAAAAATCATATCAATTTACTGTGTCGTTTGTTTCTTATAACTTTTTATATTTATTTACAAAAACAATTTCATATCATGGGAGCAAGTGGGCAACATTTATTCTTTTATGAGGATAATTTTTTTATCATATGTATTTAAGTAAAAAAGATATCTTAGTGGGGCAATTGCCCCCATAATACTTAAGTTGGACACATCCATGACTAGAGGATTAATTTTTATAATAATTATTTTAAAAAAAAATAATAGACAGTGTAAGTATTTGAATTTATTTAATAAAAACTGATCTTTCATTATATATTTATTAACATGATGTTACGATATGATGAACTTTTTTTAAAAATATTTGTGTTAAACTAAATTTTTGTATTGATAAAAACTCTTTATAAAATATCTTTCCTCTCTGTATACTAAATAACAATACTAATCAACTCCTAACTTCGTTTGCTTTATTTTAAAGGTAACATTTCTCCTAAAATGAAGGAGAAGTTGAATGGCAGGAATTGAATGGAGAGCAAAATGAACGGTCATCTCATTAGCAATTCCACATTCGTGGGAAGAAGGTATAATGCACTCCTAACTTATCGTACTCATAATCAAACTAATCAATCTTACACAGAAGGTGATGTTATTAATAACATATTTGTATTGGTTTATTTTAAAAAATAAATATTTTCTTCATATTTTAAAACTCTTCCATGAAAATCGACAACAATGTAGTAATAGAGGTAAGAAAAGCCTTATTTGATTAGGTGAGAACGTCAATATGAATCACATAATATGATTTGATGTATTGGAAGAGCAAATTTTTATAAATATTATTTTCCATGAGATTTCTTTTTAACACATTGTTCCAATAATCCAATGTCTTTTTTAATCTTCCTTTTCTCCTTTTTTTCGTGAATAAAAATTGAGAAATGTATTATCCTTGTTGCTCCTTGCAATACAAGACTCATTGAAAAAATTTGTTAAGATGAATCTTGTAATAAATAATAATCTTGAAAATTTGGTTTTTAAGTGGCTCCAATGTTTATCATGTGATCCATAGTCCACCTTATACCTAGTACAATAATTATTTTACGGTTATTGTAAACCTCAAATACACACTTGTTGTAGTTTTGCAGTAACTAGCTTGTATAAAACGGTGTAAGGCAAATTGATCAATTGTTGTGATCTCATGCATGAACATTGATGACTCTTTTGCCTTTTACCTATCCTCCAAAGCTCCCAAGAATATTATGTGAACAACAAATTTAAAGCTTCTTTCTTTCGCTATACTAAGTTACATATATAGGGCCACATGTAGGCCACTATATGAAAATTTGTCATGCACGTATTCTTTTTCTCCTCTTTTTATATAAACTAGTCACTAACCCGTGCATACGCACGGGTCTTTCACTAAATGATTTTCGATGAAATAATAAAAAGAAAGATATTGTAAAAAGACAAAGGGACTAACATTCATATTAAAGAGTTCTATATAGTAGAGTAGGTTGATTGGCAAATTGATAGAAGATAAACATAAAGATGTTGGAAACAAAGATAACTAACATTGTTTTCCAAAATAACAAAATAGGTTGAATAACAATTGTAAAACCTAATCTATGTCGATGTCGTCCCAATCTATTGCGCGTCAAATAACAACTTCACTACTACAAAAAACAGTTTTAACATCGGCTTATTAACATCGGTTTTGTCCAAAACCGATGTTAAATTAAATGCGGTGGCATATTTGTAAATAAAGTATCATTCTTAACATCGATTTTCCAAAAAACCGATGTTAATGCATACACATTAACATCGATTTTTCAAAAAATCAATATTAATGCATACACGTTAACATCGGTTTTTCAAAAATCGATGTTAACTAATGATGCTAACATCAGTTTTTGGAAAACCGATGTTAACATATGATATGTTAACATCGGTTTTCCAAAAAACCGATGTTAATGCATACACGTTAACATCGGTTTTTCAAAAAATTGATGTTAATGCATACATGTTAACATCGGTTTTTCAAAAACCGATGTTAATATAAACTTTTTTTTGATTACATATATATTTTAAAAATAATCATATATTGCGTTATTAATTATATTTTAATTAAAAAACAAAATAATTAATAAACAATAATAAATTCAAAAGGTAAGCATTTAAAAATTAAACTAAATTTTTAAAATGAATTTTGTAATTTTAATTTAATTATTTCATGATTATCATTTAAATATAACATACATTTATATAAATTATTTTATATTAGTTAATTTGAAAATATAAAAAAACTGTTTTTAATAATAGAGTTTAACTTTTATAGAATTTTTATAGAATGTTGGTAAAAACAATTATATCATAAAAAAATTAAAATCTTTTATTAATATATTTTTATTTAATTATTATAAAAATAAAAAATTAGTTTTTTTCTTCTTGAAAAGGTAAATGGAGAATATTTTTTAAAAATTCTATGAAATCCTACTATATTTATATTATCCTATTATCTTTAAATTTAAAGTAAATTAAAATATTTGTATATATTAATTTGATTTATTAAAAATATATGTTACAGTGGTTTAATTTAAATAATTATAGTTATCTCATATATTTGTAGGATTTAAAAAAATGATATTTTCATTATTTTTAAACAAATGTTTCAGAACAAATAAAAATATTTTATGACACAAAAATTATGTTTTAAGTCTTTAAATTTAGAGTTAATTATAATCCACATGTAATTTATTTTTATTACATTTATCATTTTTTTATTATTTTTAACCTCATTTGTTAATTATGTGATTTTTTTGTTAATAAATTTAATAAAAAAAATTACTTAGGAAAGAAGAAACAAAGAAAAAGAATTATATTTAAATAGTGATGAACTTTTTTTTGTCAAAAGTTATTTTAATACTCAATTAAATATATTTTAATACTCATTTAGGAAAGAATAAACAAAGAAAAAGCATTTCGGATTAATTATTTTCAGTCTCTATTTTTTTTTTAAATTCTAATTTTAATATTTGAACAAATATTTGGCTTGTCAAAGTCTTCAAACTTTTCTTTATTATCTTTAGATTTTTCCATCAACTTTATTTGTTTGACAAAATGATGTTATGATAAACATTGAGACTATCACATGTTAGATAAAAAAAATATATATTGAAATTTATTATTAACTTGTGTTAAAAATAAAAATCTCTAAACATGAATTATATCACCCAAAATCAAAATCAAATATGCAAAACCAATTCCATTTAAAATTAATTTTGTAAATGCTGAATATGTGAATATAATTTCATTTGTTAGATTTAACTTCTCGTTAATATTTTTTAGTACAATAAACATGTAATGTGATTATGTGAATATAATTTTGTTATATTGTTAATTAATTAAAATTCACTTTGACATATTTTTTTAGAGTGATTATAGAAAAACAAAAAAAAAATGGTATATAACAGTTTACTTTGAACACTATTACAAAATATTTATATTGTATGAATTATTTGTTTTTTATTTGTTAATAATTTAAAGTAGTTTTAGGAAATTACACATATAGATCAATTGACCTAAATTTATTTTAACTTAACGTTAAATCTTAAATCTTGTGATTGGGTTGTATATTAAAAACAAAATTTTACAAACTTCCTGTAATTCTATCAAGCTGGAGTAGGATTGAAAATAGTATTTTTAGAATTGAAAAATACATAATGGTCACAACATAAAAAATAAAAGAAAATTCAAAATCTGACAGTGCCTTATGTTTTATTTATTTTTGGTACATGAATGACAAGGGAGATGAACTGATGCAAACGGAACGCGGACTCCAAGGCTAAAACAATGAGGCAGATTTAAGGAGAGAGTTGAGGTCCGTATATTTTAAACTTAAGCTTAGTTTCTATTTTCTAATTTCCAATAACCAACCTCAAAGGTGGTCTTGTTTTTGTTTCTTTTGGGGAAGCCATGTTAAACTTGGGAAAGCCCGTTCTCAGTTGGTCAAATAGTTTAACGGGTTAACCCGCAATGAACCCTTTAAAAATAATAAAAATAAAATGAAGGGTTTTAGAATTAGGGCTTTTTCAATTTTTCCTCTTCTGAATCCACCGCCACTGCAACGTGGACAGAATTGGAGTGCAGCCATAGCAGCAGCAATAGAAGTCCTGTAAGTGCAAAGCCACACCTTCCAAACTCACATTTTAATTCCAATTGCGTCGATAATATAGTTAGAACAATGTTATATCGATTTTCTTAATGCTTTCATCATTGTATTTTTATACATTTTCGAATGTTATAATCGAGATTAGATTGATCCTAAGTAAATAGTATGTTATATATATTGATTTTTGAATGTTATATATAGACAAAATTAGATTATCTTGGGTGACGAAGAAGCTAATTGGTTATGCGGCTTCTGAAATCAAATATAGATCTTGGGATTGGATAATTGCAAAACTTAAGGGATTTCATTTCTCTTTCTATGAATAGTATTCAAATTCTTTATGGTGATGCTGTAAAGTGGGGACATGTCCGCAATTAGTGGCTTTTATCAGGTTTAGTGGTGTGTAGCTTTGGGTGCCTTTCATACGTGGTGGGTTAGTGCAGGGGGATAGGGGTTTATTTTATTGCTGCTGGTTGGAACATGATTGGTGGACTTTCTAAGGGTCCAGTGAAAGTTTTCTAAGCATTTCTGAAAGTTATAAAAAATCGATGTTAACTGTCAATAGTAGAACGTTAGTTAACATCGGTTTTCTGTAAAAAAACCGATGTTAACTGTCAATAGTAACACATTCGTTAACATCGGTTTTTTACAAACAACCGATATTAACTGTCAACATTAACAAATTCATTAACATCGGTTTTTTTTACAGAAAACCGATGTTAACTGTCAACATTAACACATTCGTTTGGTTTTTTTGTAAAAACCAATGTTAACTTTCAACATTAATATACATTTTTTGGGTGTAATTCATATTAGCAACATCGATTATTTATATAACCGATGTTGGTAATTTTACGTTAACATCGATTTTTAAAAACCCGATGTTAACGATAATACTATCAGCGTCGGTACTTTCAACATCGGTTCAAAAACTAATGTTGAAAGTCATAAATAACCGATGTAGAAAGCATATTTTCTAATAGTGCTTCCCAGATTTTTTCGGCACGCCTATAGTAGAATGACAGTTCATCTCCATGGCTAAAATCACCTTCTTGAAGGAATTTATACCAAGGCTGAGTGATATACTTATCACTAATCCCCTTGTCAAGCACAATTACATTCCATTGTAGTGGAGGTCCGAATTTTCTCAGAATTGTCATGTGGTCACCACAGTGGATTAGACATTGTGTGACAGAGGGTGGAAGTTGCTATAGGGAAAAAAAGAGTTAGGCATTGAAATTAATATTTGTATAGAAGATATAAACGGATATGAATATTTTACCAGTGAATATGGTGCCCCTAGCATTGATTGGGTGATTTCATAGGTCCAAATATGTTTCCTTGATGCACGGCGTCTTTTGCATGTCTGATGGTGTAATGGTGGAGTGAAGTGGAGGTCAAATTTTGAGTGGTAGTCATAGGCTAGGAAATTTATGATTACTGATTCATAAATCTGCAATTCTGTCCACAATGTTGTTAGGCCATCAGCAAAGAAAAGTTTGCCCTTGTGTTGCCTGACTTGAATTTCATAGGTGGCCCCATCATATTTAAACTCAACGATTTCTGGATAATTTGGTTCCCATTGCCGTTGATAAAAACCTGGTATTTCTATGGTGTCCTGCAAGGAAAAAAAAATGTTTTAAAAAGGAAAGACAATATGAAAAGCAGGAAAGGAAAAAGTATGGAAACGAAGCATTTGATTTTACTTTGTCACAATGGAACACAGCTTTAAATTGCAATATTAATGGTTGTCTGATAACAGAGAATCTCAACTGCAGTGCAATGAAAAAAAAGTGGAGTTAGCATTTAAAGAAGATGTATATTGACCAATTTAATTGTCTGCAGCCCTAAATACGGGTGTTCCTGCAATGTAGTAGTAATTGGATTTAAGAGTTCTAAATTAGGATAATCAAAATAACATAAGAGAAGATGCATATAATATAACACCTAAGAAGTTGAATCCAAGACATGAAAATAAGCAATACAGAACATGTGTAATTCATGCAGAGTAGCGAAAGTAAAAGATCAAACCATGGGTCAATGGATTGAAGCATTGATTAAATGGAAGAAAGTTTGAGAGGACAGAATCAGCATTATAAAAAGAACATAACAGATGATGTATATAACCGAACAACTCAGAAGCTTAATACAATACTTGGAAATAATGGTAATAGAACCCTACAAAATTTAATAGGCACTTAAAAAGTTTTAACTTAATGTTCTTTCTGTTTTGTTTAGGCTGGAGCATAATGGAATAGGGTACTGATAGTTTGTTTTTGCGTACATGCATGATTCAAATGTTATTCTAGATGACATGCTAGCTAGGGTCCATTGACAGTGGCAATATAGTAGCATCAGTTTAAATTATTGGATAATTTTCACTACTCGTTAGCAATGAACAAAACTAAATTAATATTTAAAGAATTTAATAGTGTTGGTGGTGTTAAAGAACACTTATTTCTTACTATCTATTTAAGAATACAATATCAGAACCACTGGAACATGGTTTTGAATTAGTATCAACAAAATGTCAAAATAGAACATGCATTGCCATAAAAAGACAACATGAATGCAAAAAGTGTGAGGGGCAAAAATATGGATTTAAACATTGCAGATATCTAAATAGTAAGGTAGATGATAACGTAGTATGTAAGAAACCTAAGACAATGGGTGCAAATAAATGAAATAGAAGGCGGGAAAAATGAATTAGGGGTTTGGCACATGAAAGAAGGTTGAGTGAGACAATCATGGATTCAAAGCTAGAATTGTTCAATATGTTTGTCCTAAATTGCAAGTGCAAAAGTCACAAATACAGATGACAAGATGTTGAATTTTGGTGCGGGATATCAATGAAAAATGTAAGCAAAGGCAAGGAAAAAATCACAAAATGAATAGACATGCAGTGAGGTATTCGGTTTAGACTTACCTTGCTTGAGGCAGATGATGAAGCGGAACTCATGGTGGTAGTTGTAACGACCCGCCTCGTCGCTACGGTATCCACACTCTAATATTCGATAATTTCAATTTTTATAAAAAGAACTCCCTTAATATTTGCTTATGAAAATAGAAGTGATTTTGTCACAACATAAATTCATCCAACAACACGCCATTACTTAAGTGAATATGCATAATTACATAGAAACAATAATTCGGTACATGTCATACACATAACGAAAATTAAATCTGTTCATAGATATAATTAAAATCTCAGTTTTACATCTTTAACTCAACAAAATAAAACTTAAAAACCAACTACGAAGGAGTTGATTACAAAACACAACTCTCTCCCAAAATAACGCCAACGTCATCACGTCGGCTCGGCAGCTCCTCACCAGAATCTTACTCTCGGCACCCTGCCACTGTCATTCTGCTCCCACGAACAAGGTTCGTGATCATCACAGGTATCAACCACACGATACAAAATAGCAAGGGTGAGTTCATTATAAAAAGAACCAATACCAATTCCAAATAACCACAATTAGCAAGGAACATAGGCAAACATGATGAGCATACACAACAATCATTATTCAACACTCATATCCAACAAATATTTATCATCCACATCCAACAATTACTCATCATCCATCCATGGACCCAATCAAGACTGCACAGAATGATGCATGCACCTGACTCAACACTCAGATGCAATGTGGTACGTACCAACAACAACCAAATCTTAGGAAATAGCCTAAGCGTGTCCACACAACACTCTCACTTAGGGAACTATGCTGAGTTTGTCGAGACCTCCCGGTTGTGCACGTAACAGCCCCCCTCCTATAGGTGATCAGCCTGGGAGCCCAAAGGTGTTCCCTACCAGGTGACAGCCCCCTAGTACAAAGTACACTTGGCCACAGTTACTCTATTTCCTGTGTCGTATGAGCTATGATCACGGCCAAAAGTAAGTGCCAAAGACCATGGACCAATTAAAGCGCCTAAGCATCCCGTAAAAAATGCTTAGATTCTCTAACCACGCTAGTTACCCACGTCTGGGCCATCCGACAAGGTCAGTGCACTCTACCCCCCATGACATACACTCCATACGGCGTATGATCGTGGCCAAAAGCTAGTGCCAAAGACCCTGGAAGGTCAGTGCACAGTGCCCCCCACGAACATACACAACATCCAACGTATGAACGTGGCTAAAAGTTAGTGCCAAAGACCCTAGAAGGTCAGTGCACAGTGCCCCCCATGAACATACACAACATGCACATGCCAATGCATTTCCAACATCAATCAACATTCCATTTCTATGTCATTCACAACATAAATATCATCTCATCTCAATGACGTTATCAACAACAACAACAACCTCATTTCATATTCACATATTCATCAATAATAACAATCATGTTGACATGGTCTTTATTAACAACATCATCTCAAATCAATATCATCATAATTATCATTATCATCATATATCAATTAAAATCCTTAATAGCAACATCAACAACAAATCACATTTCACACATATATATATTTCTTTCATGCCTGAGATTCACACTCACAGGTCTTCAAACAACACCAATCAAACAACCACAACAATATCATTCATCACAATATATATATATATATATATATATATATATATATATATATATATATATATATATATATATATATATATATATATATATATCACATCCCATTAGTTAAACGTAATTTTCTTTGAAGAAAAATCAGCATGCAACAGGGACAGGCAGATATCCTCATAGCTAGGTTCCCTGACCCTAACTATGGTATTAAAACGGTAAATTCACCTATTGTGAGCTACCCGTAGTTTCCTCGTCACGTCGCTTGGAGATGTCTTTTTCTTTTCTGCTCATCGATTCCATGCAATCCTCTACCATACCAAAACGAAGGAGACTTAATATGGATTTTCAGAAACAAAGCTAACAACAATGCTTTGGGTCAAACACCCACGTTACTTCATGAAAGAGCTGAGAGCATTTTGGGTTTTAGAAAGGAACATCATTTGGAAATTCCGACCATGCCAATGTGACCGGGGTTCAGTGTAGGTTATGAAAATAACATGAATTTCATGAAAGGATAACGTTTACAAAGTCTCTTTCTCTAAGGTTTTTCAAAGGAAGCATAAGACATGCAATGGCGGTTCCAAAGTCAGAAAAGATGCAAAGACAAGATGAAACTAACAAGAAACAAGCGTAGAACCATGGTTACCTCGAAAGAAAACAAAAGGTCAGATTAGGGTTTCGTTCTCTACCAAAACCGCAAGCCTAGTTGGAAGATTCCGCTTCGATTGAAGGGTTCCTCTTGGTGTGGGGTTTCAATGGAGAACAACGATGGTTTGTGGTGGCTAATGGTGGCTTTGGGTGATGGAGAAAGTGCTTGGGATGTTAGAAATGGCTTTGGAAGAAAGAAAGGAGAAGAAATGGTGTTTTTCCTAAGTTACACGAAAGCAAAGGCAGAAATGCTTAAATAAGAAATGCTCTCGGGAATGGAATCTTCGGGCACACTCCAGACATCTTCTCAAAGATCTCAACGGTCAGATCATGGACAATTGTATTGTGAAGCTGCAGACCAAATTTCGAGAAGATCCAACAGTCAGCATTTTTACCGAGGCAGCTTCATGTAGCTTCCTCAAGAAGCTTCATTAAAAGGCTTCCTCAAGAAGCTTCCCCATGGATTCTTTAAGAAGCTTTCTCAAGAGGCTTCTTTGAGAAGCTAGATCCTTATCTACCCACACCCTTCTATTAACTAAATTAACCTCCTTGAAAATAATTACGGATAAAAATAACACAACAAATAATCAAACATCAAACATAATTACTAGTAATATATATATATATATATATATATATATATATATATATCAGGGTGTTACAGTAGTCACTTTGAGAGAATGATTTGCTTAGAGTTGAAGTGGGGGTGGTAGAAAAAGGAAGGGTGGTTTCATGGTGTGAGGTAGTGGGTGATGGAAGGGTCATTGCTTTTCGGTGGCTGTAACTGGCAGCAAGTTAAATGGTTTGGGAACTGTGGAGCATTGAATGTTACGTCCAAACATTGGACGTGAATGGGTAGAATAATGAGTATGAAGGTCCGTGGTGGTGGAGGCAGGTGAAGAGGTTTTTTGATTGCTGAATATAACAAAGATTTTGACACAATTTTTTTATTGTTATAAATACAATTTCCATTATCAAATGAATGACGTGTCTAATGCTGAAATCGGTAATGATTTGGGAGAGATAATATTTTCCATGGGCAATTGATTATCTAACAAAAGATAAATGGTTCTACTAAAAGAGTAATAATAAGTGTATTATCGTAAGAAAAGAGCTAGAATAACATATATAGTTCATTTGCTGAATGGTAGTATTTAAATTGAGATAAGCATTTTAGTTTTTTTTTCGTACAATTCATGAAAGAAATGGTTAATTTGGAGTTTATGAAAAGGGATGGAAATTTAAAATGCAGTAAATAAGAAAATGCACTTCATAACGAAAGAGTGGTTATTTGAAGTTGATGAATTATAGATTGGCTCATTTGATGATGTTTTAACTGTATATCAGAGATCATATGAGTAAGAAGCAAATACACTTGTGCATAGAATTAAATTTGGAATCGCAAATAAATTGGATTTACCTTTTAATATTTGTAAAGACCTCTTTGAAAACCACATTCGTGGTTGAAGTCATTTTTTTTTTGTTCTGATCATGTATTAAAATTCGAAGTCCTTTCATTGACTTGACCCTTGATAATGCAACATATAATTGGCCATGTGAAAAAACTGGTTTTGGCAAGTAAAGTCCAACTGAAGATAGGGATTGTCTTTGGGATTTGTTAATTGTCATTGCATAAGAAAACATTATTGGAAATTGTCTCCTCAATAGCTTAAAAGGCCATGGTGACTGTGAAGGCAACATAGACATTCGTGGGATATAAACATGATCTCCGATATTTGTCCCAAAAATTATGTCAGCTGCAATAACATGTTTTGCTAGCCTTGTGACAATAAACCTAGTACTGTTATACAACCCTTGAGTTTGGTCTAAGTTCCTTAATAGCATTATAGGTGTTCCAATTTTGAGTTTGAGACAATGATTGGGTAAGTCGGTTGTCGTCAATGAATTAAGAAATTCAGTTGTGAGTGAGCGGAAATGACAACTTTCAATGGTTTCGGATTTGTCAACTGAATCAGAGCTTAGATATTCCATTTGTTCACCTATCATTATTTTAGACATAAAAACGCAAATTCATCAACCAAAAATGTAAAATCCAGGAAAGTTGACTAAAAGATGAAAACACAATAAGATAATTTAGTATATGATCACCTAGTATCATTGTAAGCATATAATCATTAACTTGTTATACTGTTTCATTTGTAGAAGCTAATATTGCTCTAGTTTGGAAGTATTCACGATCATTGTGTTCATGACATAGATCTGGGAATGTAGAGCTAATTATACTATGAATAGGATCATTATATTTTGTGATTAATAGTTCCTATGGAATTTCAATAGTAGCGTAGCCATCATTTTCATGTCCAATAATACCATCACCAATATCTATAATCCATTGTGCAAAAGCCGTAGTTTCTTCTTGATCTACTGCTTACATGTTGTTTTGTAAGCGCATGTTTTTTGTCAGTCTCAAGATCTGACAATGATCCCATAGATAAGAGGAATTAATTGTTGCGTTAACAATATCAGAGCGGCTGCCTCTTGGAATGACTGGCAAGATCTGCCAGACATCTCCACCAAAGACCATTACTTTACCTCCAAAGATTTTACAGTCCTTTAAGTTGTGTTTGATGATATCTCTAAGGCTGTGATCAAGTGCCTCAAAATAGAATTTGTGAGTCATGGGTGCTTCATCCCAAATGATCAGACTCGTCTGATTTAATAGTGTAGCTAATTGAGTTCCTTGATGGATATTGCAAGTTGAGTCTTCAAAAACTGGAACTAGAATTTTGAATTTTGAATGTGCAGTTCTACCTCCAGGCAATAACAGAGAAGCTATGCCGCTGGAAGCAACCATAATTACAATTTTATTGTCAACTCTTAGTGAACTTGCAAGTGTTTTCCAAATGTATGTTTTTCCTGTACCTCCATATCCATAGAGAAAACACATACCACCTTCATCTTTATTAACAACTTCAACAATCTGGTTGTAAATTGATGCTTGTTCGTATGGAATTATCGATGTGTGGTGTTAGATTTAAAGAAAAATGAATCCAGTTGAAGTACTAATTTCTAGATGAGAAAAGCTAAGAAGGAAATGGACATAATAATTTTCAGAGGCGTAAATTGCTCTGTAGTTAATATACCTGTCATTTGAGAAAATAGATGTTTAAACTCTGATCTAAGTTCTTGATTGTTGTCATTGAGTTCAGCTAATATAAAACTATTGTCTAGATAGGTTGGGCAATTCGCATCTTCTAGATATGACATTGAAGGATAGTCTCTAAGCGATCTTTGATTTGCTTGCAACAGTTGTTCAATTTCAAGCAAGAACAGATTTTGAAGAGTCCTATCATCAAGCTGTAATGCTAATACACAAAAGGGAAAAAAGTCAAATTATGTGTCGCATCAATATTCATTTGTGTCATGGGAAATTACCACTAACCTGGACTTGCTGATGATTTTTTATAATTATAGACAATGTCATCAGCCATCCAATGCCAAGTTTGGTCCCAAACTTGTTCAGGTTTGTTCATTGTTGCAGTCAAAAGTAACAACACAAATAGTTTTCTTATATAATGTGCTGAACCCCAGTCTTTTGCTTCTTTGATTGCCTTAATGAATTCTTTATCATCTTGCAAAAAACCCATAGCAAAACATGCTTCTTTATATGTAGGATACTAAACATTATCAATTATTCTTAAATCCTCAAATGAGGTAGGTCCTTCACAAACAGTAAGCATCATCCTCAAGTAAAATAATTCGCCTATAATTGGTGGGACTCATAGTAATCTGCCAATGGTGTAGCCTTTCTTCCTAAGGTGCCAACATCTTTTCTTCTGATTGTATAGAAACTTAGAAACAAATTCTGCATAAGTAAGATTTCTTCCTTCAACAAAATTTTGGTTGGTGTTCATCCATGAAATAAACTTTGAATCAGAGATGCTTGGCTTAGACAATACATCATCAATATCATCGTGGTCTTTGTAGAGAACACTATGTTGGCCTGGAAGATGGAAATGCAATCTTTCAACAGCAGGTTTTCTGCCATGTATTGGAAACCCAAATATTCTCCAAGTAGATTCACAGGGACATATGTATCTGTCGAGAAGATAGATGTAGTTGTTAAAACAATGATGGTCAGATAAATTAGAGATTAATTTTTAATAATACCTGCAATCTAGATATTCTTTGATCTCATCATTATGAGTGCTACCATTGTGAGTTTGATCATTATCATCATGAATTAAAACAACAATTACTCTATCATATCCCTTATTGATGTACTTAAATAAATATTTGATAGAAGTGCTTTGGTTACACCATTCAATATTGATATGTGCTTGGTATTTTATGAGCAATCTTGGATTGTAAGGTACAATATACCTGTTATCAATTATAACACCATTTTTCTTAATTGTGTGACCATTGTTTCTTCTACGGTAGACTGGAAAACCATCAGCATCTAAAACAGTATGTGGCTGGAACATTTTAGGATAGAAATGACTGCACTTACCTTCCTTCATGCATGGAGATCCAGGGTTCGAAGTTCCACATGGGCCATGAACCATATGGTTTTTTACTAATGAATGCAGTTCTGGATCATCTTGCTGTGAAGGTATCTCTGCTGATATAATTTGATCAATTTCATACGAGGATGGGTATTTGTTATCAGGATGTAAAAAAAGCAACAAATGGACATGAGGCAGCCCTCGTTTTTGAAATTCTATTGTATACATATCTGCAATTCATTAGTAAGACTGTTAATAGACAACAATTAAAGTTATTAGATATGGTTGTGTGCTTAATATTGATAGTATAAAATAACAATCTAACACATAATATAAATTCACCAAAGTTAGAATCAACTTACATGCAATAACTTTCCCTAGCATCTGATTCTTTGTCAAGTCCATAAGCATTTGTTCATACTTTAGTTTGAAGACTCTGGAGATTATGTCTGGTCTATCTGTTGCATTCAGATTCAACGGATTCAACAATCTATGGATTTCAGGCCAGTGTGGATTGCAAGTTAAAGTAATAAACAAATTTGGGAAGCCCACATGGCTACATATGGTCATACCATCAAAATAAAGTTGATCCATATAGCGGGGACTGCCAACAAAGGTTGAAGGCAAAATGACTCTTTTACCTTTATTTAGGCCTTTCGTGCTTCCATCATCCAATGACTGTTGTAAGCTGCAAAACTTGTCAACTCGAAGTTATTTTTGGTTGTTTCTGATGTAAGAAAGCCTTTCTGATTCAACCATAGTATACCCCTCAACAACAAATTGTTGGAATAGTCTCCTTGAATTCAACAAAGTTTTTGACTTATTTGATCTGCATTGTAGCCTGTAAGAAAACCACTCCCTCATTGTAAGACAATTTCTTTTCCTTTTCTTACCATCTGGTGCACTACTATGTAGGATATCAGGTCTATATCCATCTTCCCCGTAAGGAAATAGGAGAGGGTATTGTAGAGCTAGATAGCTAGAATGTAATTCATGGATCCTTTGTAATTGTCCATGCTGAGTTTCAATAATAATATCTCTTTTTGAATTTGCATCAAAATCACCTACTATTAGCGTTGTAACTTCGGGAACAGTAGGTACATTATATGTACGACCATATTTTTCACGATTAGCAATCAATTTCAACTTGATATTATCCACTTGACCATCTTCCAATCTATCTGTTGTCATCTTGAAAGTTTTTGCATGCACATTGTATTCATCCAGCATCTCACTAAGTTGTGAAACAATGTGCTCTTGAATTTGATTATGTGGACTACTGAGCAAAGTAGACAATTATATATATGATGATTGCAAGATTAGCAATACAGAATAAACAATTGAAATCTGTTTAAATGTAACATTCTTCATAAATGTTGTGCATTTATAATTGAAATTCTGATACTGAGGACAGATGTCGTACAGGATGTCACGACATCGCGCTTCAGAACATGCAGATTGTATATGACAGTATGAACAGATTAAACAAGTAAATAACACAAGAGAATTGTTAACCCAGTTCGGTGCAACGTCACCTACATCTGGGGGCTACCAAGCCAGGGAGGAAATCCACTAAAATAGTATTAGTTCGAAGATCTAACAGCCACTGTATACAACCTTCTCACCTAACCACTACCCATGCAACTTCTACCTAAGAGCCACTCTTAGATATGAGAACCCCTCTCACTCCCTCTCAATCACTCACCCGTGTTTACAAACAAATCAAAGACACACCAGAGATTGCTCTCTGAACAATAGAGATCAACTCTACACACTCAGGTCCAACACTTGATGTTAGGGTAACATCAAGGTGGCTCACAAAACACTCAAGTCACAAAACTCACAAAATAACTCTTCAATCTCTGACTTGATTAAAAACCCGTGCAGCCTTCATGTTTATATAGCAGTGTACGTATCTGGGCTGCAACAACTTGCGCTGGATAAGCTCTATCATTCTCCTGAAAAATCTGCACTTAAAGATCTAAAAGATAAAGTTTTATCTTTTAGTTTTTATCTTCAATCTCTAATCCCTGAACGAAACTATTCAAGTTTGTAATTCAATCTTTAATTATCTTTTAATTCGTTCCTAAAGATAGAGCTCCTAATCTGTTGCTGACTGCACATTAATCTGTTAAAGATATAACAGATTTATGTGTCCAGTATTTTCGGGCAGGATGTCCTGGACATTGTATCCGACATCGTGGATCCTGCAGCTTCAATTCTTCATTTGACATTTTATCTTGCCTTGTGCATTGTGCAGCCCAATCTGATTCCTTGACATAATGTTAGACATCATGTGCAGCAACTCCAGCTTTCCTTCATTGTCTAAGTGCTTATGTTTTAACAAAATTTTAGCCAATCTTTTAAAACTAAGTAAAGCTAAGCACTAACAATCTCCCCCTTTGGCAAATTTTGTCTAAAACATACTTAGACACTTCCTGAGCAGGTACGAGCAGTCATGCAAGTGGGATCAGCAACTTTCATTATCAGAGTAATCAAGCACAGCAGTATCTGTAGTGGTGACAGCAAAATTCTGCAAGTTGCAAATCTACAAGTCTTTTCCAGGATGTCAAGACATCTCACGTGACATCAGCTTTCTGCTCCCCCTGTCTCCATGCTCTTACTGCTGTGAAGTGAATATTCTGCTAGGCAGCAGTTCACTGCAGCATCTTCTATCAGCTACTAGTTTCAGTAGCTTACATCAATCATCATCAGCAGCAGCAGTATAAATACTACTCCCCCTCAAAATCATAAATCATGCATAATATCCTACTACTCCCCCTTTTTAGACAGAATTTGGCAAAAGTAGAATGCATGAAATTAATGTGCAAATATTAATTGTTCAAAGGGACATGCCCCAATAGCTAGTCATGGGGTGGCATCAGAATCATCATCATCTGATTCTGTATCCTCTGCTGCATCTTCTTCTTCCTCAGCTGCTTCTCCATCATCAACGCCATTGTCTGAGAGTCTTTTGATCAGGCGTTCCAACTCCATTTTCTTCTCTGTGTTGGCTTTGATGGTTGCCTCCAGCACCTTGCATGTGTCCTTGAGTTCAGCAATCAAATCATCCTTGGACACAGCACCTGAAGCAGCAGCTTTCCCTGATGTCGAGACAATGTCTGGGACATGTGTCCCCTCAAACAGTTTGTAATGCAGGGATAGAGGAGATTCTCTCTTCTTCACAGAGTCAATGTTGTTTAAAATATTGGGATGTTGACTCAACATAATGCCACACAATACAGTTGGGAAGGCAATGGGTAATTTGACAGCAAAAGATTCTGAATGCTTAATAGTTTGATAAAAAATATAGTTTCCAAAATTAAATTTGGACTCGGTTCCAACAACATACAGAAATTTACCCAAACCTGTGGCAACAGTGGAAGTATGATTGGTGGGTACCCAGTTGGCAGTGCCAATCCTATGCAGGATTGCATACTTCACACTTAGCTTCCCTGCAGAAAGCTTCCCTTTCTTTGGCCAATGCTGGACTTGCTTGGCAGTGATTTCCTTGGCAATTTGATGCTCAGAAACAGCAATATCCACCACTCCTTCAGTTGGTCTGCCCAGATACTTGTTGATTACAGCAGGGGAGAATCTAATACATTTTCCTCTGACAAACACTTTCTGATACTCATCACTCTTTCTGTTTGTTATGTCAGAGGGAATGTTGACAATGAATTCCCTGACTAGACTTTCATAACAATCTCCCAACTTGGTGACAGTTTTCAGCAGTCCAGTAGCCTTGATGAGGTCCATGATCTCCTTGCAATCCAAGGCATCTCTTCCCAGTTCTCTTTCTAAAGCAAGTCTGCGTTGATATACAAATTTCCACCTTTCAACATTGCCAATGGAGTGGAATGAAATGTTGTCCAATGGGGCATCAGGGACATTTCCAGGCACCTTTTTCCCTGATTTCTTGGCTCTCTTGATGTCGGGAACATCTAGTTCGACATCATCATCAGAATCAGATGAGGAAATTTCTTTCCTCTTCTTGGAAGGGATTGCAACTTTGCTCCATCTGGATGTGGTAGGAGTGATTGGTGTGCTCTTCTTCTGTGCAGTAGTTTTGATTCGTCCAGACCTAGTAATGGGGGGTTTTCCCTTTCTGCTTTGTAATCTTTCTGCAATGCCAGGTGCCAACTTTTTGGCAATGGGTTCCTCATCAGATTCTACTTCTTCTAGGTCAATGAAGTCACCTGGAGCAGGTTCTGGTGCCCTTGGTGCAGGGGTCTCCTCTGTGGCTTGATCCTCTTCCTCTGTTGATTTCTCTTCACTGGATGAAGAGAGGACTTCAGCATTTGGGGTGGAAGATTTTGGGACATCTTTATCAGCATCAGGGACAGAAGCATTTTTCAAAATGCTATTCACAAAACTGCGGATCTTCTTATCCATCTCAGTGTCTTCTTCCCTAGGGCTTGTTGCAAAGCTAGGGTTTTCAGAAATCTTCACTCCCTGTTGTCTTTTAGGGACCAGTTTCTCAGGAACAGGGCCTGGACCAGGAATCGTTTGTATGGATTGGATATTGAGTGCAGGTTGTTCTTGGTTTGATGGAGTTTTGGAGGATGATGGAGATGATGGTACAGAGGGTGAAACAGGGGATGAGGTTTCTTTTGGTGAGGTAGCCATGGAGAAGCAGAGCTTTGGGAGTGGTTTCGTGAATATCTGAGAAGAGTTGGGGAATGCTGATGAAAACGAGATTGCCACGAAAATGTAAGTTTGAATGAGGAATGTAGGAGAATGTGTGAAACGGAGGTTGAATTTGTTTTGGCCCAGTAGTGAACATGCTATTAATGTTGAGTGAGAAGTTTGAGCACGTTCAGATAGAAGTAACTGCTATAACTCCTCTAGCAGACAAATGCCCAGCTTGCCCCTCAGTTTTTCAAACTGATTTGCATCCAATGCCTTTGTGAAAATATCTGCTACTTGTTCCTCAGTGGCAACATGCTCCAGTGTGATAACTTTATCATCAACAAGATCTCTAATATAGTGATGTCTAATGTCAATGTGCTTGGTTCTGCTGTGTTGAACAGGATTTTTAGAAATATTAATAGCACTCATGTTGTCACAGTACAATGTCATGACATCTTGTTTGACATTGTACTCCTTCAGCATCTGCTTCATCCAAACTAGTTGTGAACAGCTGCTTCCTGCTGCAATATACTCTGCTTCTGCAGTAGATAGGGACACACAGTTCTGCTTCTTGCTGAACCATGAAATAGGATTGTTTCCCAAATAGAAACATCCACCAGAAGTGCTTTTTCTGTCATCTACACTTCCAGCCCAATCAGCATCACAATATCCAACCAGCATTGAATCTGAACAATGACAGTACATAATCCCATAGTCACTGGTGCCATTTACATATTTCAGAATTCTCTTTACTTGATTCAAGTGACTTATCTTGGGATTGGCTTGATATCTTGCACAAACACCTACTGCAAAGGTGATGTCAGGTCTGCTTGCTGTTAAATATAGTAAGCTCCCAATCATGCTTCTGTACAGACTTTGATCAACACTGGTGCCAGCTTCATCCTTTGACAGCTTCAAGTGAGTAGGTGCAGGTGTTCTTTTATGGCTGGCATTTTCCATCCCAAACTTCTTGACAATGTTCTTTGCATACTTGCTTTGTGAGAGGAATATGGAGTCTTCCATCTGCTTCACTTGGAGTCCCAGAAAATAAGTCAGCTCTCCAACAAGACTCATCTCAAATTCAGATTGCATCTGTTGGACAAAATGTCGAAGCATCTCATTCGACATCCCTCCAAACACAATGTCATCAACATATATCTGTGCTATCATCAAGTTTTCAGCATCTTGTTTGACAAAGAGAGTCTTGTCAATTCCTCCCTTCCTATACCCTTGCTGAGTAAGGAACTCTGTTAGCCTTTCATACCAAGCTCTTGGAGCTTGCTTCAATCCATAGAGAGCCTTCTTGAGCCTGTATACATGATCTGGATGAGTTGGATCTACAAATCCCTTTGGCTGCTCCACATAGACTTCTTCATTCAGGTATCCATTCAGAAACGCGCTCTTCACATCCATCTGGTACAGCTTGAATTTGAGGATGCAAGCTACACCAAGTAACAATCTGATGGACTCAAGTCTAGCAACAGGGGCGAAAGTTTCATCAAAGTCTACACCTTCAATCTGAGTGTAGCCTTGAGCAACAAGTCTGGCCTTGTTTCTGGTTATAACACCTTCTTCATTGGTTTTGTTCTTGAAGATCCACTTGGTGCCAATCACATTAGTTCCCTCAGGTCTAGGAACTAGCTCCCAAACTTCATTCCTTTTGAATTGCTCCAATTCTTCTTGCATAGCATTGATCCAGAACTCATCAGTCAGTGCCTCTTTCACATTCTTTGGCTCAGTTTTGGAGACAAAGCATGAATTGGAGACAATCTCAATCTCCCTTGATCTTGTAGTGACTCCTCTGTTTGGATCTCCTATAATCAGCTCCTTGGGGTGCATCTTCTGGATTCTAATGGAGGGACTCTTGTCAGGTTGATTGATGTTTGGTTCATCTGTAGCAGAATCAGAGTTTTCTGCATTTTCTGCATTTTCTGCACTTTTAGCTGTATCTGCTACATTGTCTCCCGATGTTCTGACATCGTCTTCGACATCCTTCTTTCTTGCTGGAGTTAGATCATCAACAACCACATTGATGGATTCCATCACAGTTCTGGTTCTGGAATTGAATACTCTATATGCTCTGCTGTTTGTAGAGTATCCCAAGAATATTCCTGCATCACTCTTGGGATCCATCTTTCTCCTTTGCTCTCTATCTGCCAAAATGTAACATGGACTTCCAAAGATGTGGAAGTGCTTGACAGTTGGCTTCCTCCCTTTCCAGATTTCATACAGTGTGGTTGGAGTTCCTCTTCTAAGTGTGACTCTGTTGTGGATATAGCATGCTGTGTTCATGGCTTCAGCCCAGAGATTATAGGGAAGTTCTTTGGCATGAAGCATGACCCTAGCAGCTTCTTGCAAAGTCCTGTTTTTCCTTTCAACTATGCCATTTTGTTGTGGTGTGATGGCTGCAGAGAACTCATGAGTGATGCCTTCAGATGTGCAGAATTCAGTAAACTTGCTGTTTTCAAACTCTCTGCCATGGTCACTCCTAATTCTCTTGATGACACAGTCTTTTTCTCTTTGAAGTCTTAGACTCAACTCTTTGAATACTTCAAAGGTGTCTGATTTCTCTCTGATAAAGTTGACCCAGGTAAATCTGGAGAAATCATCCACAACAACATAGGCATACCTCTTTCCTCCAAGGCTTTCAACTTGCATAGGCCCCATCAAGTCCATGTGAAGTAGTTCCAGCACCCTGGAAGTGGTCTGATGTTGAAGCTTCTGGTGGGACATCTTGACTTGCTTTCCAATCTGACATTCACCACAGATTCTGCCTTCTTCTATTTTCAGATTGGGAATGCCTCTAACAGCACCTTTGTCAATGATTTTCTTCATGCCTCTTAAGTGCAGATGTCCAAATCTTTGATGCCATATTTTGACTTCATCTTCTTTGGAGGATAGACATGTGGAGGAGTAACTGGTTTCTTGAGGTGTCCATAGGTAACAGTTGTCCTTTGATCTGCTGCCCTTCATTAGAACTTCACTCTTCTCATTTGTCACCAAGCATTCTGACTTTGTGAAGTTTACATTGAATCCTTCATCACACAACTGACTGATGCTGATCAAGTTTGCAGTCAGTTCCTTCACCAGCAGTACTTTGTTCAGACTAGAAAGTCCATCATGGACTAGCTTTCCCATTCCAGTGATCTTTCCTTTAGAGCCATCTCCAAATGTAACATAGCTAGTGGAGCAAGGTTCAATGTTCACCAGGAATTCTTTAACTCCTGTCATGTGTCTGGAACAGCCGCTATCTAGGTACCAATCTTCCTTAGCTGATGCTCTAAGTGAAGTATGAACAACAAGACTAACAATCTTGTGTTTTGGAACCCACATCATCTTCCTTCCGCTGCTGCTACTTTGAGTTCCATGATGTGGATGGCCATGTAGATGATAGCAAAAGGGCTTTATGTGACCATACTTGCCACAGTAGTGACACCTCCACTTCTTTCTTTTGCTCTTTTTCTGCTGCGTTCCATGATGTCGAGACCGATGTTGTGACATCGTGGCTCCAGTGCTGTTTTTGGCAGGAACAAATTCTGTCATGGTTGTTCTGCCAGCAGATTTATGATTAAATCCAAGTCCTCTCTGGTTTCCAACATTCTTCCCAAGCTGTAGCACCTCATCAAGCATATCTGAGCCTTTATTCAGCATCTTTATTGATTTTGTCATGTTTTCCAGTTTAGAGTTCAGAAAATCAATTTCTCCTTTAAGCTCAGAGATCTCCTCTTCATGTGCCTCCTTCTCAGCCTCCAGATTTGCAATGATCTTCTTCAGTTGAGCTTCTTGCTGAAGAATCTTCTCACTTTTGATGCATAGTTCTCTATAGGATATAGCAAGCTCATCAAAAGTGATTTCAATATCAATATCACTTGAATCTTCATCAGATTCAAATCTCCCAGTGAGTGCATTCACATCTCTGTCAGAATCACTTTCTTGTTCACTCTCTGTATCATCAGACCAACATACAGAAAGTCCTTTCCTCTGCTTCTTGAGATGGGTGGGACATTCAGCTTTGATGTGTCCATAGCCTTCACACCCATGGCATTGAATTCCTTTGCTGTGACTGGGCTTTTCATCTGACTTCTTCTGGTATTCACTACCTTTCCTGATGTCGAAAGGGATGTTCCGGACATGTGGTTTCTGCCTCCTGTCCATTCTTTTCAGCACTTTGTTGAACTGTTTTCCAAGGAGCACAACTGCGTTAGTCAGACCTTCATCAGTATCCAGGTCATACTCATCTTCTTCTCCTTCATCATTGGACACGAACGCCAGGTTCTTGCTCTTCTTTTCAGTCCTATCCGAGAGTCCTAGCTCAAAGGTTTGAAGGGAACCAATGAGTTCATCTACTCTCATGTTGCAAATGTCTTGGGCCTCCTCTATTGCAGTGACTTTCATGTCAAATCTCTTAGGCAAAGATCTGAGGATCTTTCTCACCAGCTTTTCATCTGTCATCCTTTCTCCCAAGGCAGTGCAAGCATTGGCAATTTCAAGAATGTTCATGTGGAAGTCATGAATGCATTCTTCCTCCTTCATCTTCAGATTTTCGAATTTTGTAGCCAATAGTTGCAATCTGGACATCTTCACTTTGGAGGTTCCTTCATGAGTGGTTTTCAGAATCTCCCATGCATCCTTGGCAACTGTGCATGTGTTGATCAATCTGAAGATATTCTTGTCAACTCCATTGAATAGGGCATTCAAGGCTTTGGAGTTTCCAAGTGCCAATTCGTCTTCTTCTTTTGTCCAGTCTTCTTCTGGCTTTAATTCATCAGTGAGCTTTCCTTTTGTGTTCAGCATCTTGGGATGTTCCCAGCCTTTGATGACAGCTTTCCAGGTTCTGCTATCCAGTGATTTGAGGAAGGCCACCATCCTTGCTTTCCAGTATTCATAGTTGGTTCCATCCAGAATTGGTGGTCTGTTCACTGGTCCTCCTTCTTTCTCCATGTTCATCAGAATTTATCTCCCTAGATCTCACTCAATGATTTAGAGTGCCTGCTCTGATACCAATTGAAATTCTGATACTGAGGACAGATGTCGTACAGGATGTCACGACATCGCGCTTCAGAACATGCAGATTGTATATGACAGTATGAACAGATTAAACAAGTAAATAACACAAGAGAATTGTTAACCCAGTTCGGTGCAACGTCACCTACATCTGGGGGCTACCAAGCCAGGGAGGAAATCCACTAAAATAGTATTAGTTCGAAGATCTAACAGCCACTGTATACAACCTTCTCACCTAACCACTACCCATGCAACTTCTACCTAAGAGCCACTCTTAGATATGAGAACCCCTCTCACTCCCTCTCAATCACTCACCCGTGTTTACAAACAAATCAAAGACACACCAGAGATTGCTCTCTGAACAATAGAGATCAACTCTACACACTCAGGTCCAACACTTGATGTTAGGGTAACATCAAGGTGGCTCACAAAACACTCAAGTCACAAAACTCACAAAATAACTCTTCAATCTCTGACTTGATTAAAAACCCGTGCAGCCTTCATGTTTATATAGCAGTGTACGTATCTGGGCTGCAACAACTTGCGCTGGATAAGCTCTATCATTCTCCTGAAAAATCTGCACTTAAAGATCTAAAAGATAAAGTTTTATCTTTTAGTTTTTATCTTCAATCTCTAATCCCTGAACGAAACTATTCAAGTTTGTAATTCAATCTTTAATTATCTTTTAATTCGTTCCTAAAGATAGAGCTCCTAATCTGTTGCTGACTGCACATTAATCTGTTAAAGATATAACAGATTTATGTGTCCAGTATTTTCGGGCAGGATGTCCTGGACATTGTATCCGACATCGTGGATCCTGCAGCTTCAATTCTTCATTTGACATTTTATCTTGCCTTGTGCATTGTGCAGCCCAATCTGATTCCTTGACATAATGTTAGACATCATGTGCAGCAACTCCAGCTTTCCTTCATTGTCTAAGTGCTTATGTTTTAACAAAATTTTAGCCAATCTTTTAAAACTAAGTAAAGCTAAGCACTAACAATAATAATAACAATGAAAGAGTAACTACCTTATTGCATTAATCCTATTCTGCACTTCATTTTCTGTGTCAAAGATATACAATTGTGCAAATTTAGGTTCTTTCCCAGGCATTGGTAACATGCTACCTATTCTATGACATGGTTGACCTTGAATTCTTATTGTAGGAGGTCCTCTTGAATGATTAATTGATTTGTCAAACTTAATACCAGTAGAAGTAAAGGCAAACATCATGTTATATGTCCTTATGTTCTGTTGGTAATTTTTACTATCAGATGTATCATGATTATACAAAAGTTGGTAGAGATATTTAGGTGGATTTTGTAACAATGGAAGTTCAACTTTGCCACCTCCACAACATAAGCTGAATCTTGGATTTGTAGTTCTTTCACGTTTTGAGATTCTTTCATCATACCACATATTTGCATTATAGTGGCTATATTGCATGAGTTGGTCACCAAGATCAGAATACCCTGAAATTGTTTAATGACATATGGCAAAATGATGTTGGCTATTGAAAATGTTTTAGGAAAACATGTAAATTGGAACACGATAAACAAAAGCAGTTTTGTACAGTGCAAGGCATTCGAGGCTAAGCTAATAACATAGTGTTTATGAATATTAATTGTTACCTTCTCTATTAATTGCAGGCTCATTAGCTGAAGACATATAGTTTTGATTTTCAGGTGAAGAAACTGAAGCAGAGCCTATGAAAATTGCATTTAGATCAGATTATAGGATGATAATCTTGAGATTTAATTTGATAAAGCAGATTTTGATTGGTACCTTGTGTTGATTCAAAACTCTCATCCTCTGATGAATCAGGAATATTAGCTAAAAAAGTGAATTAAATCTAAGTTTAGTGGAATCTATTTAATGTGGAATGGATTCCCATAATATTGAATGCAGCTTACAGCTTGGTTGTCTTTGTGTGAAAAAAATGTGGATATTGTATTATTAAATCAATAAACTAATTACAATTATTAATTGTAATTTGGAAGATAATATTTTGAATTGCTTACAATCAATATTCTGAGCCTGATCATTAACTTTGTGCTACCTGATACCTTTTTTCTTTATCCTGGCTTGTGCTGGATCACTATAATTTGCATTTTAATGGTTATCCATGTTCTTGATGCTTGTTGTTAATCTTGACTGAGCTATAAATTTTTTAGTGATTTCTTGTTGGAATGTTACAATATATGGTAAATTAAAACTTCAGAAGTCCATGGACATGCAGAAAAGAAATGCTATTCCCACTCAGACCAAGACATAACTTGATTGTTGACTAAAATGATCAATGTTGACAGCTAGTTAAATGGACCATACTTTCATAAAAATGATTAGACATGCATGTATAGCCATGATTATAGCCATGGTTTTGGCGGTTGCATTAAAACATGAAAAGTAAGTAATAAACAGTAAGCATAAGGAAAAATACTAAAATTATGAATGTTGACAGCTAATTAAATGGACCATACTTTGATAAAAATGATTAGACATGCATTTATAGCCATTGTTATACTCATGCTTTGGTAGCATCGATAAGAAATCTGATATGGAAAATGTTATGGATGGAAGAAGTAGGATGTCAACCTAAGGAGAAATTGTTTTTTTTACTTGTGTTATTAATCGTACATCATATTGAGAGATATGATGAAAGATGGAGAAAATTTATAAAATATTCGATTCTGCATTTGTCAAAGTTAGATCAAGGCAAAAATGCCATCTAAAATAACAAATGATGCTAAACGATGATTTATAATAAATAAGTAGTTTATTACATATCATTGATGATCCAAGATCATGTTTTTGAAGACTCGAAAGCTGATACTTTTGTCTTGGTGTGTATATTCTGTTGTTAGAAAATTAATCAGATATGAATGCTGGTTTAGCTGTCATGGTGATCGATATTTCGTGGTAATTATTTCTAACATTTAGTTTGTTTCCTGTGCATACTTTGTGCTGAGACAATTAAGGATGTACACCTTAAAATCAAATGCTTTAATGGCCCCCCTAAAACTTTGATTGAAATTTAAGTTATCATCATTGTGAAGAACATGTTTTCTGAATTTTCTGTCTAGCAATCTGTGATTTGTATTTCCAAATCTTACTTGTTCTATCTCTCGCGATATATTTGAATTCATAACATTTGCATATGTATTGTATGAACTTTGAGAATTTGTGGAGTTTCTTGAAACATCCCTTTATAACCATTTATATAACCATGTTTTGTCGATATTTATTTTAACAATTGAACAAATAAGGATTTTGAAATATAGTGCAATAGTTAAGGTGAGATCGCATAAACAACAAAACTAAAATACCACAATACTTGGATACAAAATAAGGTTCAAATTTAACAAAAGGTGTGATCAAAGTTTTAAAGGAACACCACGACAACAAAATTAAAGGTAGGAGCCAATTTACAATATGCAAATAGCAGGGCAAAAAACATTGTTCAGCACAACTTGTAAGCAACCAAATGTACTAAATTGTGCCATGTTTTTTTAATTTATTGGATGAAAGCTGTGCAGGTGAAATTTGAGATCTCCCTGCTTCATCATCACAATCTTGAAATGCCTGCCGCTTTGTAGGTGTCAATGGGAGCCCAAGCAGTGGATCATGGTCTACTGTCACAGACACGGATTGCTGGATAAAACAAATAGCAATGAATAAGTTGAATACTAAGTTCAAAGTCATGAAGTGTCAAAATGGAAGAGTTGCAAGAAAGATCATATTAAAAAATGAGGGTCATGATCAAAACTCACAGATTGATGTTGGGTAGAATGATTGGAATCAAAGGCTAGGATATTGATTTTTGAAGATGTCTGAATAAGACATACATTGATGGCAACACAACCCATGCAAAACAAATAAGTATGGATAGAATACATAGTTTTGACAATAGTTAATCTCAAATAACTTGCATTGAACAGTACCTCAGCATCAACTAGCATATCCATCACAACATTTATTAAGCTTGAGTCAGTTGAACATTTCAAAACAACAGAATTCCTGAACTTGGGTTGCACCTTTATCTTAAAAGCAAGTTCATAACCCAGCAGCTTATCAAGTGCTTGGGGTCAAGCATTTAAATCAACATCACCATCCTTGTGGAAAGAGAATAATTGTATTACACAAACAAAAAATAACATATCAAAGATAAAGAGTTACTTTTGAATCCAAAAACGTACTTCAATTCTAAGCTTATTAACTGCATCAGCTGATTGACCAATTAATTCATTGCATTCACGGTCCCAAAGCAGGAATTTTGTGCTTTCATCTTCGTGGTTGATCATCACATCAAGCCTATACTTGATACCATATGTACCAACAGTGTAAAAATGATGAAGGTATGAAGAATACACAACATTTTAAAAGATCGCAATGACCTAAGCACAGCTTCCTTATTGTATTTGCTGCATGCACATGTGAAGGGCGCCATCTCCGCATCACTTTTTTTATGGCACTTAATGCAAGCTGTATAGCACCATGAATGATTGTCCATAACAATCCTAGTAATTGTGCCAACAGTTACACAAACAATTTCCTGTGTGAAACAACATACACATCAAATGCTGAAAAAACTTGGGATGGTGGGGGGTAAAGAATTAAGATCTATAAGATGATTACTTCAGAGATGGTGTTAATTTCAGCAATAGTCTTTGCCTCAGCCTTTTCCAAAGAATGATTCCTTTGATGATAATTAGATAGAACCTGAAATCTGTGTACTGCCTTCACCATGGGTCAATAAATTGAAGATAAGGATATACCCTGAGCTTCCTTTATTCTACCATGGGTCAATAGAACTGTAATTGGGACATGACCTTCATGATCATCTAAGAACTTTAAAAACTACAAGCAATAATCATCCCACAAAGTGCAAGATAGCAATTGCTGGCTATCTTGAAACAAATAGTTATGAGACAACCAGTTAATAATAATGTAATCATACCCACAACTTGACAAAGCATATGACACAAATTGTTACCAACTATCGAACTTTACCTTAAGTCCTTTAGTTTAAAGACTACCCTTCTACCTTTTCCTGAAACATGGCAAAAGACAACCTCCTCCACAACACCAATAACTTCTAAAGCAAGTAGAAAAATCAAGGAATGTTATTTATTCCAAAAAGAGCAGAACTTTGAAAATAAACTCAATTGTAAAAATATAAGTTAACATACCAACCAATAGCCCAGGTTCAAACTGGCCAACCACAACATCCGCAAATCTAGCAAACCTGTATTTTCTAAAAGGGAGGTCCTCTAGAACACACTGCCTTACAACAGTAACCCCAATAAACACCAATTTAAATTGGTGATCATAGACTCTGTACTGACCATTGTTTTTTAGCACTTTAAAATTATGCATCACATAAGTACAATTTTCCTTCAAGTCCATCTTCCAAGACTTCAGTTGGTCTTGTTTACAAACAGCGTGGATCTCATCACCCTGGATTGCGTTAAAGTTACAACACAATGGCCTGAACAATAAGTAATAAATCTAGAAAAAAAAAACAAAAAATTGAAGCATACATCGGAGTCCACAAAAACCATCTCAGCTTGCTCAGATTTGTTAGGCGTCCCAATAAACCATAGATCAGTGATCCTCATACTAAGTTTAAGAGTTTCTTTTGATCCATCGATGTTTTTTATCTTGTCTGGAGAACGTGCCATAATACTGGAAAAAAATGCAACAATGCCGTTACCCGGTAGTTGGTTTTTCGTAGATAATCTTGCAAGGAAGAAGTTAACAACAAAACCACCATGAAAAGAGAAACACGATAAGGTAACAAAAAATCCAAAACCTCGTTTGACACAGAAAAATGAAAAGCTAACATGCATGTAAGAAAACACACATGAAAACACACCAGAACAGAACAGCAGAAGTAGCATGAACACACAAACACGATAAGCTAACATGCAAACCAAACCTCGTCCAACACAGGAAAATGAAAAAATAACATGCATGTAACAAAACAAACATGAAAACAGCACCGAAACAAAAGCCAAAAAGCGAAAAGGTAACATGCATGTAAGAAAAGAGAAGACAAAAAATGATAAGCTAACATGCAATGTAAGAAAACATACATCAAAACAGCATGAAAGAGAACCCAAACCTGGTCTGTATGTGGAAAGATGAAAAGCAAAAAAACCAAACTGAAGCAAAATGGAAGAGATTTTTAAAAAACCACGTAAAGAAGCAAACGGTAGCACATGCACAATCTGGAAAATCAAACACGTGTAAAAGGCACAATTTGGAAAATCAGACACGTGTAAGAAGCAGGAGAGTGAGAAATGAAAGGGCTAAAAGACCAAAAAACCAAGGAAATGGACAGGTGTCACAATCTTAGATAGGGGCATTTTAGAATTTTCCAGACACTTCTCTTTTATAGATAGTATATAGATGATATGAGCAAAACAAAAACAGAATGTAGTTGGACAACTCAATACTATTGTAGTAACCATTAGCTATAATGCATAATTGTTTGTGTTATTTTCTTTCCCTTGGAAGCTAGTACTCACAATATTGTGATTTAATTTTGCATTACTTTTTTATTTGAGTTGTTAGTTTTTGTTGCAGAGAAATTTGAACCCATAATCACTATACCAACATTATATCTCCAATTTTGCGTTACTTATAAGTATAATTTGTTAAGTTCCTAACATTCTGCTAGATGGTTTTCCCTTAATATGTAAATGTATATGTAAATGTAGTTTTCCTATGTTTGTTTTGTTTTAAAATATCTGACTCCTATATATGTTTGATGGACAGGGATGTGGAGGTATCACCATAAAGAAAACTAGTCAAGCATTAGTTAAGTTCCAATGATTACTTAATCCATCATGCTTTATTTTAATTAATTAATTAATTTAGGATTCTATTTTAATAAATATTATGTTTACTATGTATATTATATAATATAATATTATTTCTACTCTTTTTTATAAGAAACAAGTTATAATGTATTTTACATTATAATTTGTTTCTTTTAAAATAGGAACAAAAATATGGTGTAAATTACTATGGGAAGAAAAGCATGGTGTTAAATATTGTTGTGTTATTTTCTTCTACAGTTACTATGGGAAAATAACATGGTGTAAATGTAATTAACATAAATATGGTAAACCTTTGTGTATTTATGTTGATGTTATGAAATAGGCAAAGGCAGTTGCAAAGGTGTATTGGGAAGATCCAAGGGAGAAGTTGTGTAATGCTGTAGAAGATCTTCACTTGGGCTCTTTTGGACACACTGAACAGGATGTTCATATTGTAAGAACTAGTACTCCATGTCTGAACCTATCTCACACTGAACATTTAAATTGTATATTTTAAAATTTGTGGCACTGTTGGATTTGTGTTTAACGTCAAGATTGTCTATTACCTTCATACAGTCCATACTATTGCAGGCTATTTATGTTTAATAAGTATTCATTTCATGTTTCCTGTCAATGCGGTTAATGGAGGACTTTCTTGATCTTTACTAGAAGAAGCTTTAGTAGATGGTGAGAATCTACGACGGTTCGTAGTAGACCGATGTACAATGGCGAGGTAAACTAAGACGGTTATTAAAGAACGTCTTAATATACTTGACTTTCTATGACAGTTATAGAATAACAGTTGTACATAAGTTGTTAATGCTTGCACATACGACGACGATTTTTCCAAATAACTGTCTTAGTTTCAGACGACATTCTACATCGGTTCAGTAAAAATTGTCGTAGAATACGTAATAAAATAGCAACATTCTAAGACGATTATTTAGATAACCGTCTTAGTTTTTGCAACCTTTCTAAGACGGTTATAAAGTAAACGTCGTAGAAAGTTCAGTTTACAACGACGATTTTTTAGAATCGACGTAGTATTTTTTTGGTATTTTACGACACTCATTTTTATGACGATTCAAAACCATTGTAAAATGCCTGATTTAACCATCGTAAAAAGTCTTTTTTCCAGTAGTGCCAACATCGTCTTCAGACTCCTAGCCCCTACAGGTTATTGGTCAGAAACCAGTGTCGTGCCCCCTTTGCTTTCTAGATTCCAAGATTGACGACTCTACATCCCCACCAACCCGATTGGTTCTTACTCAATGGATGGGGCAACCTCCGGAAGACACCACCTGGGAACCATGGCTCGAACTGCGCGACGCTTACCACCTTGAGGACAAGGTGGTGTTTTGGGATGGGAGTATTGATAGAGATCCACAGGATCCCAACATAGCAAGGCCCAGAAGGGTAGTCACTAAACCAAAATACCTGAGTGATTATGTAACCTAACAATGGCTGTATGACAGAAACAACATGTAAGGAAGACGCACGCACGATGTAGCCAAAGAGCACGTGTAGGTAGTTAAATAATAACACGTGTAGTTAGTTGAGGTTGTTAGAAGTTAGTTACTCCGTTAGAGTTAGTTAAATCGATTAAGGGTCGTTATGCATGTAATAACTCGCAGTATATAAGATACTGCATGAACATGAATAAGGTGATGCAAAATACTTGTTTCGATCAACCCATTCTCAAGAGGTGCCTTGCCTCGAATTAAGGCAATCATCTTCTCTTCCTCATTGCTAACAGAAAACTTACATTTACTTTTCCCAAAGAAATTGAATGTTGGTATAAATATTTTTTGGTGGGGGTATATACTATGTACTCATTTAGGGGTTTTGTTTGTTTCAATATAAAACTTTGTAACACGTACAAGGTACCCCTTGTACCTTATTAATGAAATCTTTAATTTGCTGAGAAAAAAAATGCAAGTTGTCCACTACTACAAAATCAACTTTCTACATCGGTTAAAAGTGTTGGATCAAGTGGCCTCGAATAATTAAGAAGGGGAGGTTGAATTAATTATTAATGAAACTTTAGTAATTAAAAAATTTACCCTTCTTAGGCTTTTACTATAATGATAAGAAAGTGAATAACAGAAATAGAAACTTAACCAAAAGTAAAAGTGATAATTAAAATGCACAGCGGAAATTAAAGAGTGTAGGGAAGAAGAAGACAAACACAAGAGTTTTATACTGGTTCGGCAACAACCCGTGCCTACATCCAGTCCCCAAGCGACCTGCGGTCCTTGAGATTTCTTTTCAACCTTGTAAAATCCTTTACAAGCAAAGATCCACAAGGGATGTACCCTCCCTTGTTCTCTTTGAACAATCTAGTGGATGTACCCTCCACTAGAACTGATCCACAAGAGATGTACCCTCTCTTGTTCTTAGTTACAACAACCCAATTTGATGTACCCTCTACTTGTACCAGAAAGGATGTACCCTCTAATGTGTTAAGACAAAGTTCTCAGGCGGTTAATCCTTTGAAACTTTGTGAAGGGGAAACAAAAGAATTCTCAGGCGGTTAGTCCTTTGAAATCTTTTGTTTTAGGGAAAGGGAAGAATCAAAAGAATTCTTAGATTGTGTCATTTTGAATTCTTTGACAAGGGAGAAGGGAGACACAAAAGAATTCAGGCAGTTAGTCCTTCGTTCTTTTGGAAAAGGGAGAAGAGAGACAAAAAAAGAATTCAGGAGATTAGTCCTTGGCGAATTCTTTTTGGCAAAGAGAGAAGGGAATGAAAAAGATGAATAACACACTTTTGTTTTCAAGGTTTGGAAAACCAAAAAATTTTAGAAAGCTTTTGGCAAAGGAAGAAGAAGAAGAAATTCAAGAAGATGCTTAAAGAGATTCAAAGGTTGTAAAGGATTGTAAATAATTGTTTAAAAAGTGATAGAAATGCAAGTCAAGGTCTTGCTTTTATAGACTCTTCAAGTTTGGTCAAGAAAACCATTAGAAGAGTTATAACCTTTAGAAAAACTTGAAAACCATTGGAAGAATTACATCTTTTGATTTTTATTCAAAACTTATCACTGGTAATCAATTAACAAATCATTATAATCGATTACACAAAGCATTTTTGTGAAAGGATGTGACTCTTCACAATTGAATTTGAATTTCAACGTTCAAACACACTGGTGATTGATTACCAAAATCTTGTAGATTACACCATTTTGAAATTAATTGGAACGTCGTAAATTCAGTTTGAAAGCTTTTGAAAACAAACTTTGCTACTGGTAATCGATTACAGTAAACTGGTAATCGATTACCAGAGAGTAAAAACTCTTTGGTAAAAGCTTTTGTGAAAACTTCATGTGCTACTCAATGTTTTGAAAAAATTTTTAGTACTTATCTTGATTGAGTCTTTTCTTGATTCTTGAATCTTGATCTTGATTATTCTTGATTCTTGAAACTTGAAACTTGATTCTTGAATCTTGAAATCAAATTTCTCTTAATTCTTGAATTGTTCTTGACTCAATCTTGAAATCATTCTCTTGGGCTTTTTGTCATCATCTTTGTTATCATCAAAACACCTTGAATCAATCTTGATTCATGACTCAATCTTGATTCAATCATGAAGCTTGCTTCTACAAAAAGCGCCTTTCTACATTGGTTATCACGCGTCATTGTAGCCGGCGACGTTGAAACACCCGTGATTTTCTACATCGGTTGTCCGACCGTCTTAGAATGGCGCGGTTCAAAGACGGGTCTCAAAGCAAACCCGTATTAGAATTCTGACCATTCTACATTGGTTGTCTTAATAATCGATGTAGAATGTATGGAATTCTACATCGGTCTTTGCCATGAAACGTCATAGAAAGCTACCTATGGTCAAGCATTCTACATCGGTTGTCTTAATAACTGATGTAGAATGTCTGGAATTCTACATCGGTCGTTACCTTGAAACGTCGTAGAAAGCTACCCATGATAAAGCATTCTACATCAGTTTTCCTAATAACTGATGTAGAATTATTAATTTTTTTTCCTTTTTGTTCTTGAATGGCAATAGCAATGCAAATATAATTGTAAGATTCATTTAATGATTCCTCAAAATCCAAACACAAATTTCTCTTAAACCCTATCCTTCAATTCAAATATTCAACATTCTCTTAAACATAATTTGGACTAAAAGCCAATCTAAACACGAAGATTAAAGTTAACAGAACATCACAAGCTCATCCAATCCAAGTTGGCAAAAGCAAAAACCCTGCATAAGACTCTCCCAAAAAACAATCTTTCACTAGTTTACATTAAACTCGTAGCATAAAAAAGCCTTAGCTTTGAACAACATGCAACAATAAAACAACATAATCTCAAACTGCAGAGAGGCACCAACAACCAAAAGAACAAGTCATTAATGTGGTACACCAATAAAAATCTAAACAGAGAAATAAATCATTTTTACTATAGCAGATAGTGCATCATCAAACCTCTTTTTTTCAACCTGTTTCAAGAAATTTTATTTAGTAGCTTAATTCAATATTAACAATAAATATAATGTCGTCTAACAGTGTCTAGAGTCTAGTGTTAGTGGGAGAAAGATGAAGATAAAGCTTGCAAAATTGTTAATGATTGTAAATAAAACTGGTTTGTTGCAACTTGTAAATTAGTCATTAGAGCTGAAACTATAGTATAAAGTCACTAACACTAGTTAATCACATCAAAATCAGAAAGACACTGATAAAATTGGCAACATAATAGTACCTATCACACTTAGGCTTTAAACAACAATTTAATCTTTAACTACTCTATACGAACCTCAATTTTTTCAAGTGCATTTGTTGGTTCTGGAGGTGGGGTTTGTAGCTTGGACTGCCCTTTGGGTGCAGAAGTCAATCCCAACTTGTCTCTCTGCTCCAAGTGATTGTCCTTTCTCCTGACTGGATCATCTGCATAACACAAACCGCGTTATGCCAATGGTATAACAATAACAACAACAACAAAGTCTAAGTATATAAAATATTATAACTAAATTATAATTTATAATAAACATGTATTTTTAAATTTATAAAATATTGTAACTAAATTATAAGAAAATAAATCATCTATGTATATAAAATATATTGAATTTTTAATTAATAGTTTAATTTTTAATATAAATTTATTTTTAGCCAAAATAGCTAAGTGGTTAAAAAAATTAAGAAAGATAACAATAAAGTAGCAATAACAGGCTCTTCAAAACCCTTAGGATAGTTAGATTTCATTATATGAAGGTATTAATGTAATAACAGGCTAGCAATTCAGCGATACTTCTCCTATTTTTTCAAGCATATCAATTTATATATTCCTATAAAATCTAAACATACTCTAAGAATCATAGATTCAAAATCAGTATGTTTCACCTTGAAATTTGAAATTAACAAGCTAATGTAACCCAGAATCCAGATATCTAATGTAACCCATTAGGTTATAGAAAAACATGTTAAGGATCACGTGAAAATGGGAAAGCAAACTTTTGACAAGAATCAGACATGATTGCCACACTTATAACACTGAGAAGCATGCGACATTAACAAGCAACTTCAAGTGTCAGAAATGAAAAAGTTAAAAAAAATGAAGAGCATTAAGTTAAAAAAATAATACCAGTCTCCCAACATTTAAGTAAACTTAAAAATATAATTTGAAATATTTGAAAAGGGCATCCTGCCATTTATCTGTTGGATCGAATGGCCTCAGAATAATTAAGAAGGGGGGGGGGGGTGAATTAATTATTCCTAAAACTTTACCAATTAAAAAATTACTCTTTTAAGGCTTTTACTAAATTGTTAAGAGGATGAAGAGTAGAAGAGAAACCTAACAGAAAGTAAAAGTGGAAATTAAATGCACAGTGGAAAGTAAAAGAGTAAGGAAGAAGGAAACAAACACACAAGAGTTTTTATACTGGTTCGGCAACAACCCGTGCCTACCTCCAGTCCCCAAGCGACCTGCGGTCCTTGAGATTTCTTTCAACCTTGTAAAAATCCTTTTACAAGCAAAGATCCACAAGGGATGTACCCTCCCTTGTTCTCTTTGAAACCCTAGTGGATGTACCCTCCAATAGAACTGATCCACAAGAGATGTACCCTCTCTTGTTCTCTGTCAAACCCAAGTAGATGTACCCTCTACTTGTACCACAAAGGATGTACCCTCCAATGTGTTAAGACAAAGATCTCAGGATGTTAAACCTTTGATACTTTGTGAATGGGGATACAAAAGAATTCTCAGGCGGTTAAACCTTTGAATGCTTTTGTATTAGGGAATGGGAAGAATCAAAAGAATTCTCAGACTGTGTCGTTTTGAATTCTTTGACAAGGGAGAAGGGAGACACAAACGAATTCAGGCGGTTAGTCCTTTGTTCTTTTGGAAAAGGGAGAAGAGAGACACAAAAAGAATTCAGGCGATTAGTCCTTGGCGAATTCTTTTTGGCAAAGGGAGAAGAGAATGAAAAGATGAATAGCACAAGTTTTCAAGGTTTAGAAAACCAGAAAACTTCAGAAAGCTTTTGGTACAAAGAAGAAGAAGAAGTTCAAAGAGATTCAAGACTTGCAAAGGATTGTAAGAGATTGGAAAAGTATTCAAGATTGAAAGAATGAATTTTTTAATTAAAAATGCAAAACAAAGTCTTGCTTTTATAGAGTCTTCATGTCTGGTCAAGAAGGCCATTCAGAAGAGTTATAACTTTTAGAAAAACTTAAAACCCATTTGAAAAAGTCAAAACCTTTTTGAAGAGTTACATATTTAGATTTTTCAGAAACAAACACAGGTAATCGATTACCAAATAAGTGTAATCGATTACACAAAGCTTTTGAGTGAAACAATGTGACTATTCACTTTTAAATTTGAATTTCAACGTTCAAGGACACTGGTAATCGATTACCAAAACATTGTAATCGATTACAGCCTTTTGAAAATATTTGGAACGTTGTAAATTTAGTTTGAAAACTTTTTCAAACTCATTTTGCTACTGGTAATCGATTACAACAATATGGTAATCGATTACCAGAGAGTAAAAACTCTTTGGTAAAGGTTTTGTCAAAAACTCATGTGCTATTCAAGGTTTTGAAAAAACTTTTTAATACTTATCTTGATTGAGTCTTTTCTTCATTCTTGAATCTTGAGTCTTGAGTCTTGATCTTGATTCTTGAGATCTTGAGTCTTGATTCTTGATTCTAGGCTTTCTTCTTGAGTCTTGAATTCTCCTTGATTCTTGAACTCTTGACTTGTTCTTGATTCACTTGAGATGTTCTTTGATTCACTTGAGTTGTTCTTTGATCTTTTGAGCTTTTTGTTCATCACCTTTGTCATCATCTTTTGTCGTCATCATTGTTATCATCAAAACACCTTTGAATCATTGTTGATTCATCATGAAGCTTTGCTTCCACATTATCGGCAACTGAGTTATATCTGCATAAAATCTAAATATATTATGATTATTTGTATAAATTTTCTGCAAAACAAAAATAACACATTTTGAGGCTACACTGGGCTAAAAGATAGAGATAAACACTCCTTCGAAATAAAAGGAAATGGCCAGTTTCAATATCAAAATTGAAAATTGAGTAATAATAGTGTTGGGAGGTACCTGAATAACTTCATCTAGTAGATTAACATCCAGTACACTTGGAATGAGACCATTACCAATTCCTTGGATTTGGTGATCACCTGAATATGTACAAAATAGTCATGACTATTTTACTAAATAAAGTATTCTAGAATTCCAGAAAAAATTAAATAAAATATTCTAAAATACTAAAAAGCTTTCCTTTATTATGTAATCCACCAAATAAAATATTTGAAAAATATTAAAATCTTACACGTCATAATATTAAAAAAATTTATTTATAAATATGGTCAATAAATAAGTATTAAAAAAACATTTATTAAAATCATCAACCTTACAAATTTTCATATTTAAAAAAAATTAATCTTTGATCAAACAACCTTAAAATTTATTTATTTTTTTACTATGATTCATACTATACAAATTCTTAACCCAACACCATTTCGACAATTAAATTCAGAAAATAAGTCAAAGGTAATTATTTAATTGATATCATTAAATATATCTTAATTGCTATTTTTTTCTCCAAAACTATTCCTATGAAAAAAAATCTAACCAACATGGTGAATGTGTGCAAATGGTGAAGTAATTATTGCAGGGTGATCATCCCATTTCTAAAGATAGGCTAGGCCAAGGTTACCAAATCAAAATTCTATTGATAATGAAAAATAACTTTTAAAACATGAATTGTGAAGCTAATTTTTTAATCAAGAATCATATAATTTGTATTGAATAGTAAAATTCAATGATAATGAAAAATAATTTTAAATATATTACATAGAGGATATGTGGTGTTCAATGCAAACACGCATGAATAGTACTCTGCCATGGTACACAGTAAAAAACTTACCTTTGATCGGCATGGCATACTGAAAACTATACCTTCAGCTATTCCATAAGGATTTCCATTCCTATATACATGGTATTGCAATTGGCAGCTTTGTTATTGAAATAGTAACTCAACAAATAAGAAAATAAAAAGATCAAATGTATAAATGAAAGCTGGACATGCTTAAATTTGCAAGAAAAAAATGGTTATGGGACCTTCAATTGAGCTTTGAAATGACATATTCAAGAGAAAATTTCAATTTGACTACAACTCCAATATTATTTTAGTATGCATTAAAAGAAGCAGAAAGCAATAAATAGGCACAGCATGCAATTTCAAGTTTACTCATAATACTGATAACAACTGGAGCTTAATTAGTTTAAATGGATTCTTAGCCTGTTAGCCACAAAGGAAAATGCTGACAACAACTACAATAGCTAGTATAATATAGAACTAATAGAAGCCACTTATCTAGCTAATCCAATCCCTATGTAACTGGAAAGAGAGTTGCATAGGGATATAAGTAAAGATGAAAAAAAATTAAAAAAAACAAAAAAGCCAAGACAACATATAATTAAAGAACTAAAAATAAATAAAAAAATTCAAGAACTAAAAACAATTTTTAAAAAAGTTTAAGGAATAAATCCAAAGAAATATTATATGGTTCCTCGTCATATAATCTAGAGTTACAAGGTCTTAGTTAATATTTGTCTAAGACATTATTTTTTAATCTATGTATCATAAAAATTAATAAGAGAGAAGTTTCACATTCTGCTTCTTTTTATCTGCCATATTAGTTGCATTCAACTTGCAAATAAGAGAGAAATTACAAGTCTGCAAACATACTCATACTCCTCTGGCATGTTTTTCTTGATTTCTGCATATGCCATAGCATCACACACCCCTGTGTTTATCTCATCAAGTGCACGCCATTGTATCTAACATATAGATAGTAAGTCAAAATGTGTACATTTGTCAACCTATTTCTTGTGAAATAAATAACATGATTGTACACAACCATAAACTTAAGTATGACACTAACCTTGGGAAATCCAATAATTGGAGTGGCAGTCAGAATTGTTCGTTCCAGTGTACTAGTCCATATCTAGACAAGAAGTTACATATATCACAAATCATCATTCCCTTTAATACTTGCTTATACATGTTGTTTAGCAAATTCACTATAAATGATATATAATCATTGACACTGGATCACAGTTCAACATAAATGTTATATGCAGATTTAGAAGACAATGCCTAAGCCATAAGTGTAAAAGGATAGTTTTCAAGCATCAACTTTGTTTGAGCATTGAATTTCAAGGGAAAAGGCAGAGTTTGAATCTATACAATAGATAATGCTTACAGAAGTAACCCGTTCTGATTTGAGACACTTTCCAACAAACTTGGCAAGCTTCTTTGAATAAAGTTCTCCAGCCTCACTGTTATAACAAATTGCATAGTGTTCTAGGTATTCATCCAAATATTGAAAATGGTTCTAATGCCAGATATCACATTAGAAAAGAGAGTAATGAAGCAAGAATTCAAGGATAGAGGAGTTAGAACTATTACACCATTTCAACCTTGCAACAAAGTCCTTGAATTTATTATCTAACTACCTTTGTCTTCCCTCAGAAACCAATTGTGCCAGATACAAACTCTTTTCATCGTGCACTACATCCTGCAACCTACATTCCACATATACACCAATGATAATGAGGAAATGATTAAGAGACAAATAACATTAGGACAACAATGTATGAACTAAATGAAGAAACATAATTAAAGGAACTAAAGTCAACAAGTTTTGCTGGGCCATTCAATCCTAATTGGCATACATAACACCCCACAAGCATGTTTTTAGTAGACCTTATAAAACAGTGTAAACAGAATTATGTCCCTTGGGAGTATTATGTTGGGACACTGAAAAACATAGGGACATTAAGTATGGTATTTTTTTTCTTTACATAAACAGCCAGACCCGAAAATGATAATGTTCAAACATTATTGATGCATCCAAATGTCACATACAAGAACACTTTACAGCTGCAGGGTTTGTTAGACAATATAATAGAACCAAAAAACAACATAAAATGAACACCATGTTGAGACACTGAGGCTCACATCGAACATTAAATCTTCCAAATTTTCTAATTTCTATCACTACGTCCATATAATATTCTTTCTCAACACATGAATTGCACAATTGAAGACCAGCACATTCTTCAGGTATACTATATAGCTAACAATGTTCTTGTGCTGCATTTCTTTCAAGAGAGAAATCTCACAATGGCGGTGTTGTGAACCCCCTTATCCTCCTGCTCGAGGCGAATCTTCTTCAACACGATGGTCTCATTGGTGACGTGGTCGCAACCCTATCTTCTAAACCTTTTTGTACTGCAGAAATTCACAAAATGCACACATACGCAGAGTAGAGGGAAAGAATCGAAACTCAAAAGTGAAAGTGAAGCTTCAAAACGCAGTGCCTTTTACTAACCTGTTCCATCAAAGAAGCTCTCTAAGTTCCAACAATCACCGGAGAGAAAAAAGAAAAAAGTAGATGACTGAAGAGGAAGATGACAATCTAGGAAGTTAGGAGTTAGAGTGAGCCTCGGAGATTTTGAAGATCCTATTCTTGAACTTCACTACTACAAAAGTAGTTTTTTAAGACGCGAGATCTACGATGGTTCTGAAGAACCGCTTTAGTATAAGGCACGGTGGAATTTTTGTAATTAGGGGGAGAAATTCTATTTTTTAAGTCGCACACTCTAAGGCAGTTACAAATAACCGCCTTATATTGTTACCTTAATGTAAGACAACGACGGTCATACGATAAGCCTGTCTTTGTTCCTCACGTGGCCCATACACGCTTGGAGACCTTTTGAATTAAACTCCTGAACCAAACACTTATGTAGCTCCACCATTGTTGTGCCCTAGCTCTAACCCTTCTCTCCCTGAAGCTCTGTTGCGTCAAACATCGAAGTCTCTCCCTAGGTCTCCCTCAAACCTCGCTCTCCCTCAAACCCATCTCTCCCTATCTTAAACACCATACCCCTGAAACTCCCTCAAAACCTTGCTCTCTCGGCAACGTCCATTGTGTGTAGTGGAGCTCGTGCTGTGAGTACACATAGTGAGGTCGCCCGTGCCGTGACCTGTGTGGCATCTCCAAGAAGTGTAGCTACTGTGACCCGCTTGCCCGTGGTCTTCACGCCTTAGGTCATCGTACCGATAAGTTTACGAATCTCTTAGCCTATAACATGCTATGATGAAATGCTGTAACATGCTATGATAAAATGTTAAGTGTTTTTGCTTTGAATCTAGAAATTAACTTCGATTGGTGGGTTGGTTCCACTTAATAGTTAGGGCTCAGGGGTTGTGTATGTCTTGTATAAGGTGGCTCCACTTAATAGTTAGGGCTCAGGGGTTGTCTATGGTTTCCTAATCCCTCTTTTTAAAGTTTTGTATAATGTGTACAGAGGCATAATATATTTTGAATCATTAGTGGGCAACTTGAATGTTCTGCACTTTCACAGATAGGCTTGTAGATACTTTTCTACCACAAGTGCATCTGTTTGAATGTGTTAATCATTAATGTACTTTTTATATAAAAAGAAATGTTGAGCTGGATAAAACACAACTGACACTTTCAAAATGCATATTTATACTGGGTAAGAATTCAGTGATACAACTACAGGAAATCATGAATTGCCAAGTGGTTATTGAGGATCATTACAAATCATGACATTCATAAAAACCTCTGGTTAGAACAAATGTATTATCTATTTTATAATTACATGCACATATATCATTGTAAAATTACTTATACATTATAATAACATGATATGTTTTTGGTTTTATCATGTTGGCAAAAGTTGTTGTATTGTGTTTTGGTGAATAACTACATGCATTTTCAAACCTTTAAATGGGATATTTGACTTCTCACATCTTTTCAGGCGGAGACTACAATAGGAATCATCATCCCAACTATCTTTGATAGAACTTCTAGATGTCCAGATGAAATTGTCTGAAGAATACGATTGTGGCATATGATTGTTTCATTGACTGTTTCAAAATCTCTCCTTGTCGCTGGTAACAAATTGAAATTTCATGAACTCATTTTCAAACCCTGCAAATGAAAAAACTCTTATGAACCCAATGCTTAAATAAAATAATAAACAAAGGATAAAACTCCTCTAAAGTCAGATTGCCTTTAAAGTGAGCATGTAAGAGTGTATATTTCGTTAAACTTTAGTGAGTTAAGAATATGATGTACTTATAATTAAATGAAAGGAGGGTAAACATTTGTTTTTTTTTTACTTAAGAGTGAAGCTCTCTTCACTAAAGTCTTATAGAAAAATAAATTCTGCCAGGCCATGTATATTGGTGTAAATTGTCTTATTGGGAAGTAATGAATTATATATTTTTCTCTGGTTGATAGTCTTTTTATTGATGTGCAAAATCCTTTGTCTTCCATTCTGGTATATTGATGCTTGTTGTCCCCTTTTTATCTAGGACTCTTCACCAAAATCATATTGCTGCATCACTTTTGAACTATTCTAATTCCAAACTTCTTTCAATCTGTTCTACATCACCTACTGCTAAAGCCCCAGATTTTGTGGAGAATTTAAAAAGGTAAACCTACAGTTGATTCTGGTTTTGTATATTTCAAGCTATTATCTTGTTTAAAAATTCACCATTTTCTTAAAATGATGGGGATATTGGAGGAAATTATCGAAATGAATCTCATGGTGAATAATATCCCTAATAATTTGGTTTTAAATTGAGTTCAATGGCATCATGTGATCAATAGTGGGATAAAAATATTGTTGTTATTGTCTTATAATGATGCAGTTTTTTGAATCACTATTTTATTTAATTTTTTGTGAAATATCCTTTATAAATGCTACCCAAACAATCTTACATACCTAATTAAACAATCTAATTTATACTATTTCTCTGGAAAAAAAATACAAAAATCTTGTAGCTGCAACTGGTAAGGTCGGATTCCCGTCAGTACTCTAATTTCAATTGTAAAACTTCAAACCCTTCCATCTATTTGCCTTGGTGTATCCTCATTTCTCTTCAATGATGAAATTCAAACTTTTGGTTCTGATTCTCTTCACTGATATATTTCTCTGCAAGAAGAGAAAAAGTTTTTGTAAGATTAAAATCATTTGTTCTTTTCTATGCACATCTGAGTAGACTACTGGATTGATATCTAAATCTATATGCTGCCCATTGTTTCCTAGACCTTTATATTTGCTAAAGTATCTCACAGGAGATAATAATCACATGTATCATTATTTCAATTCTAATGTATGCCCTATTTTTGTGCTTTTATGTCTGGTACTGTAATTTGGTGCTCTTTCAATAGAATAATTTACAAGAGTAATAAGTATAACATATAAATATTTCTATACACTTCATCATTTTTATTTATTTTTTCTTTCTTTCACATATTATTTATTATATATAGTCTAATCCAAATTCCATTTAACATCTATAGAAGAATATATATATATATATATATATTGCAATCTTCTTAAGTGAATTGTTATTGTAAAACTTTCATGAAAACCCACAAAAAAGTTAGATGGAGATAAGGAGGAGAGTCCAAATGTCCAATTAAGAACACTTAACAATGCTAACATACCATGTTATTAAGGAAAAAGTACAATGTATTATAAATAAAAAGTACAATAGAATAATACTAACTATGATAAATTGATAATTAGTAAAATTTTAATTCACAAATATCAAATTTTAATTATTAGAAAAATTTTATAATTTACATATTATGATAAATTGATAATTAGTAAAATTCCTGTTTTCACATATTTTAGTCCTTTCTAATTTTAATTGGTCATATATTTAGTTATTATGATATTTTAATTGTTAAAATTAAATTCTTGACCACAAGTTTTATCTAATAATTAAAAATATAAAATCTATGTATTGAGAACATTCTTTAGTAACCATTAGAAGAGTAATTCTTCTTGTGAGATACCTAACACAATGTTAATTACATGCTAAACAATAATGCGTAAACTTCATGAAAAGAGTTAACATTAGAAGACTAATTCTTCTTTAGTTTACATTTTTTTGGGGGGGTTTAATAACTCTTGTGATTAATAATGGTGATTCTAATCTATTGCATTTTTGTTTCTGCTTTAGCTTTGTGTGTCTTCAAGTCTTACTTGTAAGGCTCAGATTTGCTGTAAATCTCTCCATTTCCCCATCATCATAAGGATTAATTTGTTGGTTTGGTCTGTAGCTATTTGGTGAGGACTTTCTTCTTCACCCTATACATGTGTGTGTGTGTGTGTGTATAGAAGTAATTTTTCTCTTCTTGATCCTATTTATTACACATATGTTTATACTAGTAGTGATAGGACAAGTCTGTTGTTGAATAAAATGTTGTTGAGGTTGCTATTTCAATTAAAATGTTGGGCATTGTGCTCCCTTGTGCATTTCTTTTATTCTATGTTTGTGATAGGTTGGTTAAATTACAAGAAAAATGACATTTAAAATAGAAGAACTTCCCATGTTCACATATATTATCTAAAGTCATTTTCTGCATCATAAGTAGTTATTCTCGTTGTGTGCTTGACCTTCTCATTTAGGAAACTCAACATGTTTTAAGTAGAATTAATGTATATTATCTACTCTAATTAAAAGATAAGCAACCTTATATGGTCTTACTAATATTTTTAGATGCCAAATTGGGAAATAGAAGAGTTGAAACTGGACTTTCTTGCTATTCCTGCCTACATCATGGTTAAGTTAGTAGCAATTAAAACACATGAAAATTATTTCTGTAGCAATATACATGGATACAATTCCTACTTGTTCATTGCGAAGGGTTTCAATGGTTGGTTCAATGACTTAAGCAATTTTAATTTTTGGCAAAGTTGCATAAGAAAATGACAAAATGAAATTTTTATCACAATTGAAGGCAATAAACTACTCATTATTATAAGTACGTATTGCTTTCCTAATTCCTATATTAGAGATCATTATGTAAGCAGTACCAATTCATGACATGCGGTTGACTCAGTATAGTCAAATATTTCACTTTTTTCTTTTCCATATTTTCACATGAAAAAACCCATGCCTTTGTTTGGTTAGAGTTGTGCATTTTTGGTGTTTGTTGTCTCAAGGCATGAAAACCCACTAGCAACTAAAGTGTGGCTCTAATGTCATCAAATAGGTGTTTCTTAACAGCTTTGCCTAATCATCTTTTATTCTTCTGTCTTGTGGCCTATCACCATGTTTTCTGATATTAGCCATGGAGAAGGGATTTTAGTTGTTTTCTATCAGTACAAGTACACTCTGCTTTTTGGGTTCCCATCGTTATGTTTACCTATAAGTGTTCATATCTCACCTGATGTTGGTTTCAAGTTGTTCTGAAAACATTTCCTATAATTAGTCTGCTCTTGAGCGTGGAAAATTGGAAATGTTCATACAGCACTGCTAAAAAAAAGCCTTTTTAAGACACGTAATCTATGTCGGTCATAGAGAAACCGCTTTAGATATTGATACGGTGGCATTTTTGTAATTATTGTGAAAGAAATTGTAATTTACGACACACATTCTAAGGAGATTTTTGAAAACAGCCTTAAAATGTTATGTTTTATAAAATTTACGTCGATTTTAGTCAACACTGCTAAAATATGCATTTACACACATTATTGTTTTTATGCCAAACAAGTCAAATGTAAAAGTGAGATGAGGATTTTGACATGTAAATATCATTTTTGAGAATTTAAGTAACATAGGAGTATTGATGAATAATGAATGGTTGATTACGTGTAAGCCTCTTGCGATGCATAGATAGAAAGAAAACACTCATGGATAATTAATAAAAGAATCTTACTATTGAGAGAGAGCATGGGAATTTTGAAAGATAAAAAAAGTAGTAGTATTTTACTAGCTCCAGAATCTCATATATTCTAGTCGCATTTTGAGTTTGCCTAATTATAATAGGTAAAATAATTAGGCTTACTGGGATATTATGCATCACACCAATTCACCAAAGAATGTTGTGAGAACAAAGTAGCACACGCAAAGGAAAATAGCCAGTTTAATTACCACCTAATTATCTTGAAAAAATGCTTAGTATTTGGTATTCAATTGAAAAAAATGGCTTTCTGAGTGCGGGTGGGGGTAAATTCAGGGTGTTGTTTACCTGAAGTGATTCTGCTACTATTTTTTACTTCTGGGGGTAAACATTAAGGATATACCAATTATAGAAACAACAGAGTGATCTATTGTGTTCAAACTTAGCAACATTTTCCCTTATATTTACAGCTCACAGTTGACTTCACTTAATTTAGTTAAAATGTTTGACTTTGTTTAAGGTTTTTTTTTTTTACTTATAAGTGAAGTGAACTTTGAACTCTATCTTTTTCCATTTGGAATTCTCTGCTCATAATTTTCAACACAGAAGGCCCACCTTCCTCTTTGTTATGAGCATTTTTTCTTACTAGTGATCATTACTTTTTTTACCACTCCGTGGTGTTGTCCTGTTTTCCACTGGCTTAGAATTTTGATTTTATTTTTCATTTACTAAAGGGTGCTTCTAATTTTGTGTCATGCCATGCCCCTGTTAATCTTTCTGCATAGTCCATGTCATCAGGAATCAAGTTAAAATTGTACCAACAAAAATAAAATGTAATCTGGAAAAACTATGATGGCAAAAATTGAGAAAATGGAACTAGCTATATGAGTTTTGAAAGTTAAAACAATATAATATACTTTTAATTTCTAATCCATAATCTGTGACACATACTTGAACAGAAAAGTAATTTTCAACATATAAACTTGAAACTTTAATAAAACACTTTATTCTTTTATCTAGCTATTTTTTAGTTGCTACTCTTTAAATAGTTTCTTGATAATGCTTAATATTAGGTCCTGTGTAGATAATGTCATTTGTTGCCTTTGCTAAGGTTATAACTGTATGTTACTTGAGAATTGAGATGATATGCATTTATGATGAGTGATGTGCCATCATTTTCTTCTATTTTCTAAACCCTTTTTGCACCATTTTAATCATTGATTGATCTTAATTGTCAATTAATTAGGCAGTTTTATTATTTGGGCTCATTTAGCTAATTTGATGTTTTTAATCTAATTTCAGGAATTAATGAAACATTGGGCTTAATCCGGATTTTTGTTGTGGACTTGAAGAGGGCAAATAAAGCAGCGCTTACCTTAGTTAATTTCTAATTAGGAAATTTCGCAATTTTATTTTATGTTGTTCAGTGTTTATTTCGTTTTGGGCCAGAGTATTGTAATAGGGCCCAGTGACTTTGAGTGACTCTTTTTAAATAGCTGCCTTGGGATTCGTGAAGGCAGTCTGTTATGCTATTTTCATTATTCAGAGCTTTGGTTTTAGGTTTTCACGTTTTTTTGTTTCCTTGTTACAATTTTCGTTCTTAATGCAAATTTCCGTTTTCTGCTTCTAATTACGAGTTCATTCTTGCTTCTTCTTCTACTTTCATTTACGTTTCTGTTCATTTACGTTTCTGTTCATTTACGTTCTTGTTCATTTACGTTTCTGCTTCATGTTTCATTTGCGTTTTCTGTTTGAATCAATGGAAGGCTAGATTTTCTGGTGTTGTTTCCTTTTGAGGACGAAGCCCAACTCTCTTTGAGGTTTCGTTTGTAATGTGGTTTCCTGGCAGTTTTCCCTTCACCAGTTATCCCAATTTCGTGAATATTAATCAGTGCATGCTTCGTGTTCGATTAATTGCCTCTGAGCCTAACTTGCATTCATGCTTAATGGACGAAGGGCTAACTGGTGTATGTGGTGCCTAATCACGTATTGAAAACCCTAAGTTGATTTTCACTTAGTAAATTGAAATAGGGTTGGATTAAGTGGTTGACTGTTAGGGACGAATTCTCCATAACCCAGGATAAGAGAGTGGCTTCTGAATCAGAGGAAACAACCCGTTTTTAATATTAGTAGTTTCGTATTCCATTTTATTTGTTCTGCTCTTTAATTACCAAACAACCAAACCCCCCCCCCCCCATCGTTACTGTTACTGCAAGTATATTATGAACATTTGGCTTGTCACTGCTCGTTGGGAAACGACCTAGGATCACTTCCTAGTTACTGCATTTTCATGTTTATTTGATTCGGGTACGACCTCGATCAAATTTGGCGCCGTTGCCGGGGAGCAGTGTCCAAAGGTTCATAATAGCTAGCTAGTGTTGTGTGTTTAATCCTTTCGTGTTTTATGTTTAATTGTTAGTATTGTGTTAGTATGTGTGTTAGTGTTTAGTGTCCTGGTATTTTGTTTAATGTGTGTTCTGTCAAAAGTTTTTTATTTTTCAAGTTTTATTCACTTATTTTTCTTAACCTACCAATTTTAGCTTTCATAGTTAGACTTTGAATTTTTGTCTGAAATTTTTTGTGCTTTCTTCTCATAATTTTATAAGGTTGCTCACAAAATTTCAAGTCATTTGGATATCATTTGAGGGTAGCTGTAGTTCAAACCTACACCTTTATTTACATGACAAGTCAACTAGTTGTGTGCATGCTGAATGTAGTGTATGACTAGAGGCAATCCATCTGACTTACAACCCTTTGATCCTGAGATAGATAGGACATTTCATAGATTAGTTAGGCATCATTTTATACCTTTTGATCATTCTGAGCATTCCATTACTGGTGAATCTGTGCATTCTGTTATTGGTGATTTTGAACATCCTGATCTTGAGCATTATAATTTTGAGCATTCTGATTCTGAGCATTCTGATTTTGCACATTCTGAGAACATGGCACAACCTCCACCCCGTGAGAGGACTCTAAGGGAAATGGCTGCACCTGATTTCACCTACGAAAGCTTGTGCATCCAATACCCTGATGAGGATGTCCCATATGTTCTTAAAACTGGACTGATTCATTTGCTTCCAAAGTTTCATGGCCTTGCAGGTGAAGACCCGCACAAACATTTGAAAGAATTTCACATTGTCTGCTCCACCATGAAACCCCCAGATGTCCAAGAGGATCACATATTTCTGAAGGCTTTTCCTCATTCATTAGAGGGAGTGGCAAAGGACTGGCTGTATTACCTTGCTCCAAGGTCCATCACGAGTTGGGATGACCTTAAGAGAGTATTCTTAGAAAAAAATTTCCCTGCTTCCAGGACCACAGCCATCAGGAAGGATATCTCAGGTATTAGACAACTCAGTGGAGAGAGCCTGTATGAGTACTGGGAGAGATTTAAGAAACTATGTGCCAGTTGCCCCCACCATCAGATTTCAGAACAACTTCTTCTCCAATATTTTTATGAAGGACTCAGTAATATGGAGAGAAGTATGATAGATGCTGCCAGTGGTGGAGCCCTTGGAGACATGACTCCTGCTGAAGCCAGAAATTTAATTGAGAAGATGACTTCCAACTCTCAGCAGTTTAGCACCAGAAATGATGCCATAGTCATTAGAGGAGTGCATGAGGTAGCTACAAACTCAGCTGCATCATCTGAGACTAAGAAGCTTGAAGGAAAACTGGATGCATTGGTTAACTTGGTAACCCAGCTGGCCTTGAATCAGAAATCTGTACCTGTTGCAAGGGTTTGTGGTTTGTGCTCCTCTGCTAACCACCATACAGACCTTTGACCTTCCATGCAGCAACCTGGAGAAATCGAGCAGCCTGAAGCTTATGCTGCAAATATTTACAATAGACCTCCTCAACCTCAGCAGCAAAATCAACCACAGCAGAACAATTATGACCTCTCCAGCAACAGATACAACCCTGGATGGAGGAATCACCCTAACCTCAGATGGTCCAGCCCTCAACAACAACAACAGCAGCCTGCTCCTTCCTTCCAAAATGCTGCTGGCCCAAGCAGACCATACATTCCTCCACCAATCCAACAACAGCAACAACCCCAGAAACAACCAACAGTTGAGGCCCCTCCACAACCTTCCCTCGAAGAACTTGTGAGGCAAATGACTATGCAAAACATGCAGTTTCAGCAAGAGACCAGAGCCTCCATTCAGAGCTTAACCAATCAGATGGGACAATTGGCTACCCAATTGAATCAACAACAGTCCCAGAATTCTGACAAGCTGCCTTCTCAAGCTGTCCAAAATCCCAAAAATGTCAGTGCCATTTCATTGAGGTCGGGAAAGCAGTGTCAAGGACCTCAACCTGTAGCACCTTCCTCATCTGCAAATGAACCTGCCAAACTTCACTCTACTCCAGAAAAAGGTGATGACAAAAATTTACCTAACAATTTCTGTGCAGGTGAATCTTCTTCCACAGGTAATTCTGATTTGCAGAAGCAGCACATTCCCCCTCTTCCATTCCCTCCAAGAGCAGTTTCCAACAAAAAAATGGAAGAGGCAGAGAAAGAGATCTTGGAAACGTTTAGAAAAGTAGAGGTAAACATACCTCTGTTGGATGCAATAAAGCAAATTCCAAGATATGCCAAATTCTTGAAGGAGCTGTGCACAAATAAGCGGAAGCTTAAAGGAAGTGAACGGATTAGCATGGGCAGAAATGTCTCTGCATTGATTGGTAAATCTGTTCCTCAAATTCCTGAAAAATGCAAAGATCCAGGTACATTCAGCATACCTTGTATTATAGGGAATAGTAAGTTTGACAATGCCATGCTAGATTTAGGAGCTTCTGTTAGTGTTATGCCTCTGTCTATTTTTAGTTCTCTATCTTTAGGTCCCTTGCAGTCAACTGATATGGTAATTCATTTCGCTAATAGAAGTGTTGCCTACCCTGTTGGTTTCATAGAAGATGTCTTAGTTAGAGTTGGTGAACTGATTTTCCCTGTTGATTTTTATATTTTGAATATGGAAGATGGATTCTCTCAAGGATCAGTTCCCATCATTCTAGGCAGACCCTTTATGAAAACTGCTAGAACTAAGATAGATGTTTATGCAGGCACACTATCCATGGAGTTTGGTGATATAACTGTTCGTTTTAATATTCTGGATGCTATGAAATACCCATCTGAAGATCTTTCTGTATTTCGTGCTGAAATAATTGACCATGTTGTTGATGAATACATGACTGATCTTTATTCTAATCTGCATGCCTCTCACTCTTCATGCATTGAGTCTGAAATTGTACTTGATCATGTCTGAATTTGATGCTGAGAGTGAATTTGAGAGTGATATTGATTGCATGTCTGGTGGTGGTGTTTTACCTCTTGAGATTGATTTTATAGAGTCAGATAAGACTAACCATGTTTCAGGAAGTACACATACCTCTGATTTTCTTTATGAGGTAAAGGCTGAGAAACCATCTCCTTCTACCACTGTCCAACCGACCACACCAGAATTAAAGCCTCTGCCATCAAATTTAAAATACGCTTACTTAGATGATAGCAAGAGTTTTCCAGTGATTATATCTGCCTCCCTTGTTGATGAGCAAGAGGAGAAGTTGTTGTCAGTTCTCAAGAAGCATAAGAAGGCTATAGGCTGGACCCTGGCGGACATTCCTGGTATTAGCCCATCCACAAGTATGCATCGAATAAATTTAGAGGATGGAGCTAAACCAGTAAGACAGCCACAGAGAAGACTCAACCGGGTGATTCTTGATGTAGTGAAGAAGGAGATAACCAAGCTTTTGCAAGCTGGAATCATTTATCCTATCTCCGACAGCCAATGGGTGAGTCCCGTCCAGGTAGTCCCGAAGAAGACCGGCCTCACAGTGATAAAAAATGAGAAGGAGGAGCTAATTCCTACTCGGGTGCAAAACAGTTGGAGAGTCTGCATTGACTATAGGAGGCTGAACCAGGTTACCAAAAAGGACCATTTTCCCCTGCCATTCATTGACCAGATGCTTGAACGCCTGGCAGGTAAATCCCACTACTGTTTCCTTGATGGTTTTTCTGGTTATATGCAAATTACTATTGCTCCTGAGGATCAGGAAAAGACCACATTCACCTGCCCCTTCGACACTTTTGCTTATAGGAGGATGCCTTTCGGCCTGTGCAATGCCCCTGGTACCTTCCAGCGGTGCATGATTAGTATTTTTAGTGATTTTTTAGAAAATTGCATAGAGGTGTTTATGGATGATTTCACTGTATATGGATCCTCTTTTGTTGGTTGTTTGAATAGTTTGGAAAAAGTTTTGAATAGATGCATTGAAACTAACCTTGTTCTAAATTTTGAAAAATGTCATTTTATGGTTGAGCAAGGTATAGTTTTAGGCCACATTATTTCCAATAAGGGTATTGAAGTAGATCCTGCAAAAATTTCTGTTATTTCACAATTGCCTTACCCCTCTTGTGTGCGAGAGGTGCGATCTTTTCTTGGTCATGCGGGATTCTACAGGCGCTTTATAAGGGATTTTAGCAAAGTAGCCCTTCCATTGTCCAATTTGTTGCAAAAGGAGGTGGAGTTTGACTTTAATGACAGATGCAAAGAGGCTTTTGATTGCCTCAAAAGAGCGCTGACTACCACTCCCATCATCCAGGCACCCGACTAGACAGCCCCTTTTGAGCTTATGTGTGATGCATCAAATTATGCATTGGGGGCTGTCCTTGCTCAGAAAATTGATAAATTGCCCAGGGTGATATACTATGCTTCTAGGACTTTAGATGCTGCCCAAGCAAATTATACTACTACTGAGAAGGAGCTTCTAGCCATAGTTTTTGCTCTTGAAAAATTTCGATCTTATTTGCTTGGTACCCGCATTATTGTTTATACTGATCATGCAGCTTTAAAGTACTTGTTGAAGAAGGCTGATTCTAAGCCTAGGTTGATCCGATGGATGCTCTGGCTCCAAGAGTTTGACTTGGAGATCCGAGATAGGAGCGGAGCACAAAATCTAGTTGCTGATCATTTGAGTCGGATCGAACGTGTATCTGATGCAAATTCACCTATTCGGGATGATTTCCCGGATGATCATTTGTATATATTGTATAGTATTTCTGACTCTCTTTCTACTCCCTGGTTTGCTAACATTGTCAATTATTTAGTTGCCTCTATTTTTCCTCCCTTAGCATCTAAGGCCCAAAAAGATAAAATTAAAAGTGATGCTAAGCATTTTATCTGGGATGACCCCTACTTGTGGAAATTGTGCAGTGATCAGGTCATTAGACGGTGCATTCCAGATCATGAGACTGACTCAGTCCTGCAGTTCTGTCATTCTTCTGCACCGGGAGGTCATCTGGGTGTTCAAAGGACAGCTCGCAAAGTGCTTGATTGTGGTTTTTATTGGCCCACCATCTTTAAAGATGCGTGGAAGATCTGCAGCACTTGTGAGCAGTGTCAGAGAGCAGGAAATACACTTACATGGCGACAACAAATGCCTCAGCAACCTATGCTATTCTGTGAGGTGTTTGATGTCTGGGGTATAGATTTCATGGGTCCTTTTCCTGTCTCTTTTGGTTATGTTTACATTCTCCTTGCAGTTGACTATGTTTCAAAATGAGTGGAAGCCAAGCCCACTAGAACTAATGATGCTAAAGTTGTCGCAGACTTTGTCAGGTCTAATATGTTTTGCAGGTTTGGAGTACCTAAAGCAATTGTTAGTGATCAAGGAACCCATTTTTGCAACAGGACAATGCATTCCCTGCTTAAAATGTACGGGGTGGTACACAGGGTATCCACACCATACCACCCCCAGACCAATGGTCAGGCAGAAATTTCTAACCGAGAAATCAAGCGAATTTTAGAGAAGATTGTGCAGCCAAGCAGGAAAGATTGGAGTACCAGGATTGATGATGCTCTCTGGGCACATCGGACTGCCTACAAAGCACCCATAGGAATGTCTCCTTATCGGGTTGTCTTTGGAAAGGCATGTCATCTTCCAGTAGAAATTGAGCACAAAGCTTACTGGGCAGTGAAGACTTGCAACTTCTCTATGGATCAAGCTGGTGAGGAAAGAAAGTTGCAACTGAGTGAGTTAGATGAAATCCGCCTAGAAGCCTATGAGAATGCCAAGTTCTACAAAGAAAAGACCAAGAAGTTCCATGATAGCATGATAGTTAAAAAAGACTTCGTGGTTGGGCAAAAAGTGTTATTGTATAATTCTAGGCTTGGACTCATGAGTGGTAAGTTGAGATCTAAGTGGATTGGTCCTTTTGTTGTTACTAATGTTTTTCCTTATGGTACAGTTGAGATCAAAAGCGACTCCACAAACAAGAGCTTCAAGGTCAACGGACATCGACTTAAGCCATTCCTCACGAACCCTTCTTTAGTGGACGTAGTGGTGGAAGAGACTTCCTTACTCCACCCTACTCTTCCTCCACCATGACTTAGGGAGTTTTTCTTTTCCTATCTCCTTCTTTGCTTTTATTACACTTGTCCGATTCTCTTTGACGATTTAATTGTTTTTAATCTTTTAATTGTGCTACATTGAGGACAATGTGTTGTTTAAGTATGGGGGGGAGTATTCTTTGGTTTTGCTAGTTTTGTTGGTTTTGTTAATTTGTTAGTTGTGTTAATTTGTTAATGTTGTTAGTTTCGTCGGATTTTTAGTTTAATATTTTGGGTCAATTTTGTGTGCACGTACGATTTTGCATGTTTTTCTTTGAATTATAGGATATGTTCAAGAAATGGGTAATTGTTTTGAAAATAAAAGTTCTTGACATTTTGTGACTTGAAATCCTTGATTCTTCTCTACATGTCATGATAGTTTTGAAAGCTCAATTTGAAAGTGATGAGTTTACCTTTGTGAGAATTTGAGCCATCCATCATCATAATCATTTGGTGTGTTTTTCCCCATTGATTGCTTGCACAATATCCTTGGCTTGATTCTTGTTGATGCGTCCTAATTCACATGCATATTTGGAAATGATTGAGGCAATTTTGTTCTTATAAGGTTCTAGCCAAATGGACTTACCTTGAATTAATTCCTTTGATAGCCCTTTTTGAGCCTTGTTTCCCTTTCCTTGTTTTGAAGCTCACTACAAGCCTTAAGTGAAAAACCATGATATCACCATATCCTTAAGGAATTTTTGAGCTTTGGAATTGTTTTGGGAATAAGTGTGGGGGGTTTTTGTTTCATTGGACAACTTGTTTTGTTGGCTATGCTTCATGATGTATTCTGGGCCATACTTGATGTACATTGTATATTGGTTAAATGTTGGACATGCTGAATGAAATGTTGTTTCTCAAAGGCTATAGGGTTCTAAAAAAAAATCGAAAAAAAAAATTCGAAAAAAGAAAAAGAAAAGCAACAAAGTTGAGTGAATAAGATCTTAAATGGCACAAGAATGATGAAACTCTTGGTTCTACTCTTCATGTTTAAATTTTATCTTTACTTCTTTTTATTTTCTTATTTTTTTTCTTAATATGCACTTATTCCCCATTGCTCCTCTATTCCTTTGGGATTTAGCCACTTATTCCATATTTCTCCATACCTTGTCCTTGGCCCCATTACAACCTTAAAAGACCTTTTGATCCTCATGTGCTTGTGTTTGTGGGTTGATTGTCAATTTTAGAATCTTGCCAAGTCTATGTGGTGTTTGCTTTCATGGGTGCTTTGAGGGTAAATAGTAGCCTAGACACTTGAGAGATAGAGTGTATATCTTGTGAGGCTTTATCACTTTTCATTCTTAAGCTGATTAACTATTTTGCCATGATTGGGTTGCTTGGATGATTTTCATGAATGTCTTGACTTTTTGGATCTCCTTATGTTAAATGTTACCCATTCCTTTCATTCCTTGATGTTCATTGAGAAATATATGAATGTTTTTGTTTGTCTCTCTTTGATATCCTTGGATTTTGTTCTTTGTTTCATTTTTCCCAGGAGTGCAAAAGGCTAAGTATGGGGGGTTTTGATGTGCCATCATTTTCTTCTATTTTCTAAACCCTTTTTGCACCATTTTAATCATTGATTGATCTTAATTGTCAATTAATTAGGCAGTTTTATTATTTGGGCTCATTTAGCTAATTTGATGTTTTTAATCTAATTTCAGGAATTAATGAAACATTGGGCTTAATCCGGATTTTGGTTGTGGACTTGAAGAGGGCAAATAAAGCAGCGCTTACCTTAGTTAATTTCTAATTAGGAAATTTCGCAATTTTATTTTATGTTGTTCAGTGTTTATTTCGTTTTGGGCCAGAGTATTGTAATAGGGCCCAGTGACTTTGAGTGACTCTTTTTAAATAGCTGCCTTGGGATTCGTGAAGGCAGTCTGTTATGCTATTTTCATTATTCAGAGCTTTGGTTTTAGGTTTTCACGTTTTTCTGTTCCCTTGTTACAGTTTTCGTTCTTAATGCAAATTTCCGTTTTCTGCTTCTAATTACGAGTTCATTCTTGCTTCTTCTTCTACTTTCATTTACGTTTCTGTTCATTTACGTTTCTGTTCATTTAGGTTCTTGTTCATTTACGTTTCTGCTTCATGTTTCATTTGCGTTTTCTGTTTGAATCCATGGAAGGCTAGATTTTCTGGTGTTGTTTCCTTTTGAGGACGAAGCCCAACTCTCTTTGAGGTTTCGTTTGTAATGTGGTTTCCTGGCAGTTTTCCCTTCACCAGTTATCCCAATTTCGTGAATATTAATCAGTGCACGCTTCATGTTCGATTAATTGCCTCTGAGCCTAACTTGCGTTCATGCTTAATGGACGAAGGGCTAACTGGTGTATGTGGTGCCTAATCACGTATTGAAAACCCTAAGTTGATTTTCGCTTAGTAAATTGAAATAGGGTTGGATTAAGTGGTTGACTGTTAGGGACGAATTCTCCATAACCCAGGATAAGAGAGTGGCTTCTGAATCAGAGGAAACAACCCGTTTTTAATATTAGTAGTTTCGTATTCCATTTTATTTGTTCTGCTCTTTAATTACCAAACAACCAAACCCCCCCCCCCCATCGTTACTGTTACTGCAAGTATATTATGAACATTTGGCTTGTCACTGCTCGTTGGGAAACGACCTAGGATCACTTCCTAGTTACTGGATTTTCATGTTTATTTGATTCGGGTACGGCCTCGATCAATGAGTAACTAAAACTTGTTGTGCACTAGAATAATTATATATAGTTAATTTGGAATTTTGAAGACATATTATAAGGAAATTTGTCAAACATAAACCAGTATATACTACTTATAACCTCTGGATACTTGTCTACCTAGTAGGAAAATTTGTCAAGAGTAATATTAGTTTTGCTCTAGCCAAGTAATATTAGTTTCCTGGCAAGAGTTTTAGAACTCATGAACCAACTCCCGCAAGTCCATAACTAATTTTTAGTATAGCTTCTAAACAAATAAATACAAGCAAGTAAAGATAATTGGTAGAAGAATTTAAAGAAAGAAGTTGTACCCATAAAAAAATGACAAAACCTAAAATTATACACATCCTGGATAAATAAAGATGCGGCTTTTTCACCAATGAAAACAATCTAATATGCTATACATATCAGTTGTACGTACTTTCTATCTAACTTTCCCATGCTCTTGTAAGCTTGTTGGATATGAAGTGTCTGAAAAATTGAATGTAAAAGGGCGATTGAATTTGTAAAACCTCTATTTTTGAAAACTTTAAAATTGTTAAAAATAAAGAAATAGCCTCAGTTTCGGTCAATTGGATATCAACCCGGTACCCATGTGAGTATACTCTGCTAATTAGGTCTCGCATTAGAAAATTAATTGTCACCTTTCACCTTTTCTTTCTCTATAAGGATGGGCCTTAAGTATTTGAATCATTTTGTAAATAATTTGGAAATGAAGAGACCCACTTTAAAGTTTGTAGTCTCTATGTTTTGTATTATAGGAGTTACGGAGGTTGCTTCTACTTAACTATAGATTTCTTTACTTTTTTCCTCCAATTTTCTTTTAAAGTCCTCATTCTACTCTGCAATAGCAAAGAACTTAAGATGAGTCATGAGTCACTACTATCCACTCTCTCATGGGTATCCTTGCCATGTATTGTATACTTTTTATTTACGATGAAGTTGGCACTACATGAAAGTGGTGGTAAGAAGATGCTTATTAATGAAAAACTATGATCAAGTGTTGAAAATGTGAGAAATTGAATGTGATTTGTATGGAGTAAACTCTAACTTTTTTCGTTAAAATTGTAAGCGTTTTTTAACTTAAAAAAAATATTTTAGTCCCTACTTTGCAAAATATGATTCAGTTTAGTCTATTTTAGTGTAAAATGACAATAAAAATATAGTTTAGTCCCTACCATCTTTGACACTGTAGGCCAAGCTAGCCTCTTCTCCTTCCAATCAACCCCACGACGTCGAGGAACTTCCCGGCTCGAACTTCAAAGTTCGTGAACAAATTAGTTTGCATCAAGGAGTGGCAGTTTGTCAACAAGGACATTGGAGTCAAGAAACCAGGTTAGTGAAAAAATTACCTTCTTTTAGTCAAATTAAGGTTGCCTTAGTGTTCAACAGACGTCGTGGGTTCAACATAACTTAACCTTTTTTTGTTGTTGTTGTTTGGTAATGGTGGTTGCAGGGAAGATATTTGAACAACAACTGATACATACTTCACTGGGCTGCAAACGGGTCAGTGTGTATTTGTTGATTTTATCTGGTTAATGCATGCTCATATATAGTTGTTACTTAGGGTGATGTTGTTTAAGTAAATTCAGTTGAATGGATTGAAGATTATTTATGTTCATGCTAACAATTTTTTATTTTGTGTGATTAGGGAAATTTGTGTTTGCCTGTATTTATGTGTTTACAGTGTATGTAATTTTAATTTTAGGTGTACTAGATATAATACTGTAGGTTTTGGATTATATATGAATGAATGGAAGGTATTTGGGTTGGGTTATGGTTACTCCAGAAAGAGAACAATAACCATCAGATGCAGAATTTGTTAACACTCCAATACTAGAAACTTTAATTACCAGACATGGTTTGACAGTGACTTCATTTTCTCTCCTGCAAATGACAATGAACTTGGACAACTGGCTTAGCATAATTTCATTATAAGAAGGAATTAGTTCTCTTGCACATTCTGAAACTGAAACGTCCACTAAAACACAAGTTTTAGACCATAAATAATTAACTTGTATTCTTGAATGGTGGAGATATATCTGTTCTTCAACATGCTGACCAGTACAACTATGGTCTTTCTCAGTCCTAGATGGCCCAGGTGACAAAGACCCAACCTCATCTGTGGTACCCACCCTGTCTTATAACACTGTTTGGGAACAACAAAGAATCTAAGTAAAAGTCTAAAGTCAGGAATTATTAGACAAACATAGGTAGTATAAATACAAGCATTGTACAAAAATCAACAAACCTGATCCCACAAATTTGTAATTACTAGAATGATGAGTTCCCTAGTTAAATAACAACAACAAAACCAAAAATATAAATTAAAAAACTACGGAAGAAAATATAAACCATTATTAGTCAGTCGCATCTTCCTCCAATTCATGTGTCTCCAATCATGCTAAATAAAGAAAAAAGTTCTAAAAAATGTGTTATCTGATTTGAGAGAAACATTGAGAAAAAATAATACAATCATGCTAAATAATATTTAGACCCTAATAGTATAACAAAAAATAAAAAAGAGAATATGCATATCGTTTTATCACTTCCTGGAATCGTTTTACCACCCACTCCCAACCTGATTTTTTAGGCAGGGGAGATGAAAACCTTAATTTGTTGCAGGTTCTTGTGTTATTTTTCATTATATCAAGTGATTGTTTTTTATATAGATGATATGCATCCTCCTCCACCAGAGGCAATAAATAATATTATTTAAGTCGGATAGAATTATGGGTTACGGGTGATAATTCTATTTTTTAAAATATTTAATATAATTATATATTTAAGACTTAAATTCAAATCTTTTAATTAAAGTAGGATAATTTTGCACCAATTGACCTAGATACTGAATGGTTTATTATATCAAGTGAATACTTTTTTTGCCCATAGAATTTCTATTTTTTTCACTTTTTCTGTCCCATGTTCAAACAATTCAACGGGTACCAAGGGTTGAATAAGCTAATATGAAATTATTTTAATATAATTAATAATTATGAATTTGAATTTTTGATATGTTTTTGCACAAGGATGAACCTAAGATTAAAGTAAACATCTTGAAATTATAAAAGTTAATTACTAGTTTCACATGCCATAAATTGAAAGCCTCAATCTATGAATGACATTGGAGTTGTTCTCCGTTGTTCTCTTCCACACACTTTTTTAAAGCCTGCTGATTTTTGTTTGGTTAGTACTGTTCTTTGTTATGCAGATTGACTATGTCTATAATAACTAACAAGAAATGACAAAGACATGGTAAATATACAGCATAATTAGCTAACACAAACAAGTCAATACCAAGTCATGTTATTTGCAGTTTCATCTTACTAATGAACATGGTTCACACTTGAAAACTATAACCACAAAATGTGAGACAGAAAATTACTGACCAAATCCTATGATTAGATCACCAACACAACTACTTGAAAGTTGACCTTTTTAAATCTATCGTATAATAAATAAGGACCTCTTTAAAACTACCAACCATAGTCATCCTTTGTTTGACTTTAGACATGGTATGGCAAGACTGAGCAATCAGAAAACCAGTACTAGTGAATTCAAAATGGAATTCAACCATGGTTTGATACATTTCTATCTACACATTGTAAGCACCCCAGCCAAGTGTGGAACCAATCTCTAGAGATAAGGAATGTATCAATCCTACTTTGGTATTACAATTATAACCCAGAGTTGTAACCTTCTTCATTAATCCATACAACATTTAAAAATATTCAACATTCGTTGGGTTACACAAATCTCCTGCCATAAAAGTATGCACCTCTGTATATGGTTCAACACTTGTATTATCATAAAATTTGTTTGTCAATTAAGTTAGCAATGTATGATTTTATTTATATTTTCATCAGCTGCTGATAAACGATGTATAATTTGTTGTGCTTCACAATTGTCTACACATTGTTGTGGTTTCCGTGGCTGCAATTTATGAGTTCTGTATTGGACAATTCACACTTTCTTGGTTAACCCACGAGAAAACTGATAGTATTTGAAGCTTCCATTACTGCAGCCATCTATCTAGGTATGTAAGTCAATAGGAATTTTATTTGGATTGTAAGTTTGTTGTTCCATAAATTACTATTATTGTTCATAAAAAATATGTGCATTGTGAGTGAACCCTAGTTTCCCGTTTGAGATTCCATACCATGATTAATACGGATAGTTTGGATTAGTTGTGGTATGGATTCTTGAATTGTCCGTTCGGACAGTTTGGGAACTCTTTTTTTTTTTACTTCATTCATAGTTATAGGTTAAGTATGTTGTGGTATATTTGATTTGATTTTGGTTTATTGCGTATTGCTTTGTTCTCCAGGTGCATACTTGATTGCGGTCAATTTAGGTGACCGCTTTCATTTTGTGTATTTGGAGACCAATGCGAAATGCTACCAAAATTTCATCAAATTTAGCATAACATACTTAACTTGTACATATGAATGAAGCAAAAAAGTTTTTTCCTGAATGGGATAGGACCTGACCTTCATATAAAAAAAGTGAGATTGTCATGCATATGCCATAACAGATGCCCTCTTGTAGAACAAAAAACATGTATAGAAGTTGGATTCAAGCACCACGCATAAGTGACGAGTATGAAAATGGGGTTGAAGATTTCTTGAAGTTTGCACAACAACATGCACCAGCTGTGGGTGGAAAGTATTTCTGCCCGTGCGTAAACTATGTGAATGGAAGGTGTCAGGCATTATTTGTCATTAGATCACATCTAATTTGTGACGGCTTTATTCGGAGTTATAAAAATTGGATATGGCTCGGTGAATTGCCAGAGGTCTCAACAGCCATCGACAATGAGGTGGTACATGTAGAAACTGAAGATCGAATGGAAGACATGATACGTGATCTTGGGCAAGAGGGATTTTTGCAAGCTCATGCACCCTATTATGAAGATTTGGAAACAGATTCCAAGTTACCATTGTATTTGGGGTGCACAACCTTCACTCGGTTATCTGCAGTGCTAGCTTTGGTCAACTTGAAGGCTAGATTTGGGTGGAGTGACAAAAGTCTGACTGAGTTGCTTGTCTTATTGAAGAATATGCTTCCCAATGATAAAAAGTTACCAAATAGTCTCTACGAGGCTAAGAAGATATTATGTCCTGTGGGTCTAAAGTACAAGAAGATTCATGCTTCCGTAATGATTGTGTGTTGTACAGAAAAGAGTTTGCAGAATTATGGAATTGCCCAACATGTGAGGTATCACGATGCAAACAAAACGACGGGGAATACATTGATGATGTAGTCACAACCAACCCTAATCCAGCAAAGGTTTGTTGGTACCTTCCAATTATACTAAGGTTTAAGCAATTGTTTGCTACTGCACACGATGCTTCTAACCTTAAATGGCATGCAGTTGACATAATAAACGATGGGTTTCTCCGACATCCGGCTGATTCTCCACAGTGGAAGACAATTGATCACTTGTATCTTGAATTTGGAGCCGAACCAAGAAACCTTCGACTTGGTCTTTCTTCGGATGGCATGAATCCATTTGGTAACTTGTCCACTAATCACATTTCATGGCCTGTGTTGCTAATGATTTACAACCTTCCTCCTTCGTTATGCATGAAGCGCAAATACATTATGTTGTCTATGATGATATCACGTCCAAGACAGCCAGGAAACGATATTGATATGTACCTTACTCCTTTGATTGAAGACATGCGTAAGTTTTAGGTAGACGGGGTTGATGTGTATGATGCAAATCAGGGTGAGACTTTTAGGTTGCATGCGATGATATTTTGCACCATTAATGACTTTCCAGCTTATGGGAATTTGAGTGGATATAGTGTGAAAGGTCACCAAGCTTGTCCAATTTGTGAGCAAAACACAAGTTTCATCCAACTTAAACATGGGAAGAAGACAATTTATACACGGCACCGTAGGTTTTTAAAACATTATCACCCCTATCGATGATTGAAGAAAGCATTTAATGGTAGCCAAGAGACTAAAGAACCCCCAGAACCGTTAGCTCCCCATGAAGTGTATGATCGGGTGAAAGACATCGTAACTGTTTTTGGTAAGACACAACGAAAGGATCATGCTAACAAGAACATTTGGAAGAAAAGGTCAATGTTCTTTGATTTTCCTTATTGGACCAATCTACATGTTCAGCATTGTCTCGACGTTATGCATGTGGAGAAGAATGTTTGTGATAGTTTACTTGGCACCCTTCTTAACATCAAAGGCAAGACAAAGGATGGTCTGAAATGTTGACAGAATTTGGTCAATATGGGTATACGAGAACAGTTACATCCACAATCACAAGGGCAGCAAACTTATTTGCCCCCAGCATGTTACACAATGTCAACTAAGGAGAAAAAACAATTTTGTCATTGTCTTAAAAATGTCAAAGAAGGATACTCTTCCAATATCAAGAGTCTTGTGTCAGTTAATGATTTGAAGTTGGTTGGCTTGAAATCTCATGATTGTCTTGTGTTAATGCAACAATTGTTGCTAGTGGCCGTTCGTGGTATATTGCCTAAAAAAGTAAGGGTTGCGATCACCCGCTTGTGCTTTTTCTTTAATGCAATCTGTCGTAAGGTCATTGACCCAAAACAATTGGATGATTTGGAGAACGAGGCAGCCATTATCCTATGTGAATTAGAAATGTATTTTCCTCCATCATTTTTTGACATCATGGTTCACTTAATTGTTCATCTTGTATGTGAGATTCGGTTGTGTGGGCCCGTGTTTTTACGATGGATGTATCCAGTTGAACGTTAAATGAAGGTGTTGAAAGGATATACAAAAAATCCATATCGACCAGAGGCTAGCATTGTTGAACGATACGTTGTTGAGGAAGCTATTGAGTTTTGTTCACAATATATAGAAACGACTACACCAGTGGGACTTCCTCAAAGTCGTCATGACTGCACCATTCAAGGTAGGGGCACACGGGGGTTCAATGTTGTAACCATGGATCACCAACAGCTAGCACAAGCTCATCTATATGTATTACTCAACACAGCTGAGGTAATCCCTTACATAGATGCTCACAAACAACATTTGTGTTGTATTCACCCAAAAATGAACATGATGAGGTTGTTGCAAGAGCACAATAGAACTTTCATACCGTGGTTTAGACAAACAATCTTCATCGATGATAATGCTTCAGACACATTAAGATTGCTAGCTGTGGGTCCAAATATGAATGTTCCAACTTGGAAGGGATATGATATCAATCAGTATTCTTTCTACACAAAGTCCCAGGATGATAAAAGTAGTGTGCAGAACAGCGGGGTCATTGTTGATGGTCAATCAGAGCACTTTTGCAGTGCTGCTGACAATAATCCCATTGAAGCTTGCATGCCTTACTATGGAGTCATTGAAGAGATTTGGGAGATTGATTACGGTGAATTTAGAGTACCTCTTTTCAAATGTAAGTGGGTGAATGGAAACACAGGTGTGCGTAAAGACAAAATGGGATTCACTTTAGTAGACCTTAAAAAAGTTGGTTACAAGGACGACCCATTCATAATGGCAGCGTAAGCTCGACGTGTGTTTTATGTAGAAGATCCATGCGACTCTAGATGGGCGGTGGTTTTGCAAGGGAGAACAATTTGTATCGGTCACCATGTTGATGGATCAACACTTGATGTCACTGACATGCCGTCTTTCTCCAAAGATATGCCTTCAAGTACTGTTGAACAGGAAGAGGATGATGTATATGCAAATCGTACTGATCATGAAGAGGGTTTATGGGAGAACATTCGTACGTAACTATGTAAGCACAACCATATAAGTATTACTTAACATTTGTAACATTGGTCATGCATAAATTGCTAAGTTGTTTAGAAATTCATGCACCCTATTACATCATTGAATTTGACATATTTATTACACTTGTTTTTTTTTCATAGGGCCATGGCAACACCACCAACGTCCCCACAACAATCAGAAAACCATCCAGAGGTTACTTTGAAAAGGACAAGACAATCCATGAGGTTCAGAAGTCTGATGACTAGATTCTTAGATGGCCCACGGCCAATTGTGAACGTGAATCCGGCTACAGGTAAAGGGTCAGGGCCTCATAAAGAGAAATTTCACAGTTATTTAGGGGTTGTCGCAAGGGAAAAAGTTCTTATTGTACACGCGAATTGGAATGTTGTCCCCGACGATCTAAAGAGCTTAATATGGAAAGATATTTTGGTAAGTCATTCTAAATACACTTCCATTCTTGATTTTGTTGTTAAGTTACTTTTAAAGGATTCATTTACCTACTGTTACATAACACCTTTTGTTATGCAGCGCAAATTTGATATCCCTGAAGGTGAGAATGCAAAAAAGAAGGTGATGTCAACAGTTGCAGCAAGATGGAGGCAATTTAAGTCTTCATTGACTTCAAAATTTGTCTTTGCTGACAATGAAGGTCAGCAAATATCTGATCCTATAGTCAAGTATGGCCTTGATCCAGAAACAAGGGAGGAATTTGCAAAAATCCGCAAAACCCCTAATTGGCAGGTTTGTTTAACTATTTCTATATCTGCAATAATCAATTCAATTTTTGCTTTCATTGTTTTGTAACATATATATGACTAGTACAAGCTTGTGTTTTTAAGGGTATACGAAAGAAGGCCCAGCAAATTCAAAAATTTAATGACTGCCTACACGTACTGTCTCGTGGGGGGTATGAACTGCTTGACAAGAAACTTATGGAAGAGAAGAGCAAGCGTGGACATGAGGAACATCCGTGTACTGAAAACCCAACACTTAACATCGACCCACCATCCTCAGTTGCAAGACACTTGAAGTGGAAGATCGCCCGCACAAAGCGGTATGGCCAAATGACGTCTGAAGTGGCACAAGAAATTGCAGACAAAATTGTGAGTTCATATATTTTTTGGTTACTGTCATTGCCAAATAATGGTTAGCTAACCTAGTCAACTTTATTTTATTCAAATTCAACAATTGTATATCCATGCAGGATTCATTACAGGAACAAGCAACACAGGGGAGTTTTGTTCCACATGGGCGACAGGACATACTCAACACGGCCCTTGGCCGACCTGAGCATCCAAGTTGTGTTCGCGTCGTAGGGACAGGTGTCAAAATAAGCCAATACTTTGGCCAAGCCTCACGTGCTTCTTGCACATCCTCACCATCGATCAACCAATAACAATTGGCTGAAATCATCGGTGGAATTAAGGATGACATAAGAAATGAGGTACAGGATGAGATAAGAAAGGAGGTACAACAAGAACACAAGAAGCAACAAGAGGCTTGGATGAGGGAAATTGAAGAAAAACAATGGAAAAACTTGGAGATAATGAAACAAGAGTTAAAAAAAGCACTGAAAATAGAGTTATCTCATATTGCATCACATCAGTCAGCCCCCATTGAGGCGCCAGAAATACAAGCTCTACTTGCGCGTGTCAGCATAAAGGTGCGCTGGACCTGAAGGAAGCGGATTACTTAAAGAGCTTTTCAATGTTGATGACAATCTAATGGGCTTGTTCATAGTTGTTGGGCAAAATACTGTGCTTGCGGGCTTGGGAAAAGTGTTCGAGAATTCATCCACCATACACAATGTTCGTTATGCAAATGATGTTGTTAAGGTGAATGTTGTCAGAACATACATGCCTCACGCTGAGGTCCCTATTCCTACATCAGAGGTTCATTTTCTTGAGTAGGCCATTGGCACATTCATCGCATGGCCGACACATCTTGTTAGGAAAGTAACTAATGAGGTTAGTTTTTTTCTCCTATGAATCTGTTCTATTTGTTGATATGCATAATTACCTGTACACTAATTTCTATTATCATAGGTGGTCGTGGGACCCGATAAGCCTCCATCGAAGTCTGTTGGAGAGCTGAACAGGTTCACATCTATGGCCACAGATGACCCACTGGGAGAATTGGTTAAGAAGTCGTATGTGGTTTACACAAAGCCAATGGAGTTGGCATGGGATGGGGCGAAATTTGGGTTACCTAATTCCACAAATGGTTTTTTCATCACACATGCAGATGTGACTGAAATTATTTTAGGTGACAAATGTTTAAACATATCTATATTGCAGCTGTGGATGATGTAAGTAAATCATATTATTTGAGTGGTTGTCATATCTTATTGTCCACTCCATATTTGTCTAATAATATTGTTGATTGTGTTTAAAACAGGTTTATGAATGATTGGAGTACAAGCATTGGTTTTGCTCCAGTGTACTGTTTCCTTGAGCCCCAGTCTATATGCTGCACAAAGGACATGCGTGAAGAATGTCAACAGTACATAGAAACGTGAGTCAAGGAGTCACATCGAGAAATCTACTTAGGACCTTACTTCAATCAGTAAGTCTATTAATGTGGTTGTTATCAATATGTTTGCATTAGTTTGATGGTGAATTTCATGTTGTTGACTTCAGGGCACATTGGCAACTTCTTGTGTTGTGTCCACGAGAGAACATTGTAGTATGATTTTGTTCTGTACGGAGAAAGCCTGATGTTCACATTAAGTTTGCAGTGAACAAGTACTTCGCAACCTTATTCAATTTAGCATTGGTCATTAGTTGTAGTTTACCAGTCAAAACATTACATGTTAACTTTGGCTTTTGTTATTGTCAAACTTAGTGCAATGAAGAAAATATGCAGTAATTTCCAAGGCAAGGACAATGCACCTCCACCTCCACCTCAATGGATTGAGGCTAAGGTATGTTGTAATCCCTATATTTTTGAAAATTTGAAATAAGTCTGATGTTTTCAATTGGAATGACCCAGCATTTATTGAGCGCTTATATTGCATATAGAGCCATGTACAACCCGGAGCACATGAGTGTGGATATTATTGATGCATTAGATGTGGTGCATCGTCAGTGGCGGTTTGAAAAATGAACTCCACAACGTATGTCCTCTATTAGAGTAACAAATGAATTTGTGTAGTATGAAATCGTACCTAAATGGTTGATGTACTAACTAAATTTTATTTTCTTCCCCTTTGTAGTTTTTTTTTAATGGAACACCATTAGACACTGACACCATCACGACACTACGCAAGAAATGGGCAGCCTATTTTCTAGAAGATGGAAAATGGATGTAAATTAGACAAATTTAGATGACATAGGAACATTAGGCACCTTTGTAACGTAAAATTTTCATTGATTAAGACACATCATTATGTCTGGTCATGACTTTTAATTCGGCATCGTTACATGATTATGTGACTTGTTTACGTTATTACTGTGCACTGCTTTTGGGTTGCATTTTGTATTGGTCCCAATATAGGATCAGTTTTTTTGTTGTTGTGAAACTCTAGTTATATTCAGGTCAGCGTTCGACATGTTCCTGTTGGGGTCCTTCACTCCGCCGCAACCTTCTCATACCTTGGTCCTTCACTCCGCTGCAACCTTGCCATTGTCTGTGTAGGTCTACATAGGCAACCACAAGGTTGGTGTTCACTCCGACGGTCATGCGGTAAGTACTCAGGCACATGTTTGTTGTTCATGTTGTCATCGATAAAATAGGTTTGATTGAATAATTGATCTTCCTGGCCAACCTTCAAGCCCCTTAGTCTCACACTTTTCAGGTTACTTCACTATCAATGAAAACCACGGAAGGGCCCTTTTCTACTGGTTTTTTGAAGCTCAATCTGAACCATCGAAGAAGCCTCTCCTTCTCTGGCTCAGTGGAGGTATGTGATTTTTTGCTATAAAGGTTGTCACACGTCAACCGCCATTCTCATATTATTACATACTTTTCCACTTTACAACTAAGGTTATAACTAGATTAGAGATCCTATTATATTGATATCATTTCATTTGATTAATTTGTTTGCTTGGAAGGACCCGGATGCTCCTCTATTGGGTATGGTGCAATTGTTGAGATTGGACCTCTTATAGTCAACAAAAATGGGGAAGGACTACATTTCAACACACACTCATGGATTCAAGGTTTGTACATAGTACATTTGTATATTATTTCCATCTTTGGACTTTGTAGTATGTTCCTTTTTTGACAATCAATTGTTATACAGTTTATGTTATGACTGTGCTAATAAGTATTAAGAAGGGGAGAGACTGAGGATTTATTTTGCTTACTTCAAAATTTGAAAACCTTGTAGAAGCAAATTTGTAATTTGTGGAGTCACCTATGGGAGTTGGATTTTCTTATACTAACACATCTTATTATCTCACCATATCAGAGGATAATATTGTGGGTGAGTTTCCTTTACAGAAGCTCAATCTCATCTGAATTTGTTGAATCATTAAAGTGCCCATATTTGACAAACTACTTGAATCAGCTGAGGGTTGGCCCAAGAAACCAAGCACAACCACCAAACAAGATGAAAACAACAACCATTGTTTTGGGTGTAGATTGCAGTGCGTGTATAGCAGTATATATTATGGCTTTTGTGAGAAACTGTCTTGTTTTAGTTTTTGTATAAATGACTATTTGGATAAATTTGTACCAATGTCAGTGTTGTTGTGTTAAATGTCAAAGTTTTATCTGAATTTGGACTTATAACAGGGTAAAGACTAAAAATGAAGGGGAAATGGTTATATTGCAGAATTATTTTGTTTGGTGCTTTATGGACTTAGCCTTACTGTTTTTTCACAGTGTAAACAGTGAGTCAAGGGAGTTGCCCGCTGTTGAATTGTCAACGCTTCCTTTGATTCCTAAGGTTTAAGCATATTCCTTAATCCCCTCAGTTATTTTATTTCTACCATTTTTCTTTTATTTATTGTTTGCAATTTATCATTTTCACATGTTCTTCCAAATTTCTCTTTATTTGAAATCTAATTTTATTCAGATTAACTGTGGCTATTGTTGACCTTTTCTTTTAATGTTCACAATTTTGAGTGAACTTTGGAAGTACTTGTTTCAATTGCTTTACAACCTTAGTTTATTTAATTGAAATCTATTCATTCATGTTTTTTATTTACTTTCTCAAACAAATTTGTTGTACAATTATCATTGGTTTTATACAATTACTACCAATAATATAACAAATTAAATGCCAAATTCAGATAAGTTAAAAGAATCTTTAATAAATACACTCAAATGATGGATTCACTACTAATTATTTTTCTTTAATAGTGTTCCTTATCACTTCCAATGAAAATCTTAACTGCCAAACCCATTCTACCTCACAGGTAGCTTGTTTTTAAGCCCACCTTAGTTAACTCTTGGCTGAGTTCTCAACAGTATTAGGAATCCAGAAGCAGAATATGAGAACAAAATAATTTTCTTATGAATATTGAAAGACAACAAAGAAAAGGAGATAATTTTCTTCCAAGGGTTTTCCCTTTCTACAATGGTTGTTGACTAATTCACAAATTCACAAATGTTAACAAAACTGAATGAATCCTTCTGCCCCTTCCCCCTTATTTATATCTTATTAACTCCTCTAACTAACTAACTAACTATACTGATCTAACCAATTCCTTTTCCCTTATGTCTAATTCCTTGCACAAAGTCCAATGTTGGTCATCATTAGATGTACAAACTGGTATATAAGCCAAACTAAAGATCATTTGACAACTTGATGTTAATAAACTATCCTAAACAAAAGTGTCAGCCTACAATTATAGAATTTTTTAATAAACAAAGAGTTTATTTAAGAAACAAACAAGACATGTAGATGCAAGATGATTTGAAGTTTTCGAAACTAAACCAAAATTGAATGGAATGAAACATTTAGCACAACATGCCAATCTCTTAGGGTAGCTGTAGAAAACAGAGATGGAGGGTTCTAAGAGAAAGAGATTTGGGAAACTTGTAAATTGTTATTTGATATTTTGAACACAAAGAGAAGAGATCAGTTTATATAGCTAAAGTATAGGAGGCTTACAAGAGAAGGGAACTCACTCCATTGATGTTGCAGAAGCCAAACAACTTATAGAGACTAATTAAACTATTGTAACTATGCTGATGTGGAAGATAGCCAATCATGTTACAAACAAATGAGAAGTACTCTATTACTCTATCAGCACCTCTAATTAGAACTTCAGCAGAACATCACAGAGAAGCCAAGTGAACTACTCAATCCTAGATGAACTATGAAGGCTTCACTTGAATAGGGAAAATTCTAGCTTTTCTTCCCAACCATATACACCAAGCAAATACAAAGAACGGTGCCAAAATTCCAAAGTCTTTTGGCATCTTATTGGTTTCAAAACCTTTAAAACTAACACAGGAACCTTTGGAAATCCTTGAGGCAAATGTAGTTTTCACCAATCTGCTCATTACACAATAATTAGGAGACAAAGTTGTAAGATTATTCAAATTTAAAGTAAATCATTGGTGTTAATTTGGATTAGTACAACTGTTCAAACAAGAGATTTAGCCTTTGACGGAGTAATTGATTTCCAAATTGGTTTATTAGAAAGGAAAGAATCGTTGTAGGGAGATGAAGTGAGAGATTGGAAATAAGATTTGCTTGAAAATAACCTGAGGTGTCAAATGACCATATCCTCTGGTCTGGATTTGATGAGATATGGATAAAACTCAAACAAGTGTAATCTTATCATACATTTCTAAGAAATGAAAATTCGAAGAAATAGTACAATCAGATAAAGAGTAAAGCTGAACTTTAGGAGCATTGTGCACATTGGAGAGATAAATAAGTCTACAAAACAGTTGAGGAACATTTAAAGGTTCCCCTATTATTCATGATATTTATTTCTTACAATTTTACTTGCAAATTAATAATTTCTGTTACACACTCATTTTGTGTTGTTTTTCAATGATTTTGTTACAAACACTCGTTGGTGTTTCTTGTATGACATTCCTTCTCTACTTCTGATGAGAAAGATGTTTCACAATTTATGGTTGACATTGTGGTACTTCAGTTGAATTTTAGTAAAGTGCAATGCCTTTCACGATTTATGGTAGATATTCTTGTACTTCAGTTAAAAAGTTTACACTTATCTATCAAGCTTTAGTGAAATTCATCTTTTTTTTCTGTGCACAGATGGTGGTTGAGAGTGGCAATACAATTCATTTGCGTCTTGTGGAACTAATTTTAAGCTATGTAAGCTAAAATAAACCACTAGCATGTGTGCGTATGATATCTTCATAGATTAGGCTGGTGACCTTTATTTAGCATGATTTGGCAATGTCTCACTATAAGTTGTAGATCATCCATTAATTAAAAGGATTGAAAGGATAAGATGGACTAGATAATTATTTTAAGTCATCCATGATTTCTCATTCATATAATGTTTCTAGTTTTTTTTTAAACAAGTTGTTGACTTTTCTTATCATCAAATAAATTTAGATGAAGATTACCATGAGTTATAAAAATTTTGAGGCATGTTTCTTTTATGATTTGTTGGAAGAAAAGTGTACTTCCTGATGATATTGTCAAGTAAGTTTTTAATGTGTATGGTATCACAGTTGAGACTTATGTGATATTCATTATGGTTATGTTGTTGATTTTAACTTGCAACATTATATACTAGTGTTAATTACTAATTTCTAATGCGTATCTTGTTTGCAAATTTATAATGATTATGTAGTGAGTCAATTCCAGTACATTTATTTTCGTTTTTTTATTCTGAAGTCTACACACATCACATTGATCATCTGTATGTCAGAGTGCCTTAGAAATTAGAATTATGTAAATTTCATCCTTTTTTCTCCCTGTATATTTTAGATTTCCCTTTGTAATTTACATTTCCAATGCAGCAAGATTTTTTTGGGAAGCTCATGGATGTTTTTAGAGTTTATGAAGACTTGGAAAATATGGATGGCCTTCACATGATTTACAAAATAGTCAAAGGGATCAGTCAATATTTACTTTTATGCCATTTTAATTTGTCACTTTGTTGACATTTCTTTGTCCATTTTTTATATATGTTTGTTTCTCTTGCAGTTTTGCTTAATAGTACACAAATTTTTGAGCGAATATTCAGTGATGAGTTTATGATGGACATTATTGTTGCCCTTAAGTGTGAGTTCATTACATGATTTTCTCTTCAACCTTGTAAAATGAGTTTTTTGGTGTTAGCCTTTGAACATATTTTGTGTTATACATGTGTGCGTCCATGTGTGTGTAGTGATTGTACTATAGTAAAAAAAACACTAAAAATGAGTTTTCTTGAATCTCATGTCATTTTAGATGATCCAAAGGTTTCCCATGTTAAACATCACCGTAAATTCTTAAAGGAGCATGTTATTTTTAAGGAGGTATATTTTGGGATCTGATAATTTATTCTATTTTGGGAGAGAAGCTAGGTGATAGGTAGATCTCTACATATGCAACGAAATTTTACTTCTTACTCATAGTATTTAACTATGTTCTTTTGTAGGCCATACCTATTAAAAATACAGTTGTATTATCAAAGATACATCAGACATATAGAGTTGGTTTTTTGAAGGTTTCCTCCTTCTAAGCCTTTCCTTGTTTACTCTATTTTTTTATTTGTGATTTGTTCCTTATCTTCATTTTCTGCTTTTAGGATGTTGTTTTGGCTAGAGTATTGGATGAGGCTACTGTTGCAAATCTTAACTCCATGATACATGCAAACAATGCCATTGTAAGATTTTGATTTGTATGGAAATAAGGCTTAACATATAATATAGTGAACTGTTATATATTTTGTTTTGACTACTCTGTTATTTTTAGGTTGTTTCTTTATTGAAGGATGACAATACATTTATCCAGGAGTTGTTTGCTAGGTTAAAATCGCTCACCACCTCTCCTGAATCAAAGAAAAATATGGTAAGTCTTTTGTTTCTACTGGCCATGACTAATACTAGTTTAGTATTTCCAGCATGACATGGCTATTTCATAAGTTGACGTTTTCCCTCCTGGTTGCGTAGCTTATTATTTGTGTGTGTGCAGTCACATTTGGTGAAATTTTACTAAAAGAAGAAACGGAATTCCAGTGTGAGTTTATAACAATAAATGGGTATTGTTTCTACACTTTCTTTGGGTTATTATTCTATTAACTATTGTTCTTTTATTCTCCCCCTTTCAAATCAGTTGATTTTGTTTCAAAACTTAGGAAAATATGCATTTTGTTATTCAATGTAGTGTTTTTCTTATATTAATGTAGTGTTTTTCTTATCTTGTATTGTTAAACTGCTTTAATGCTAATGGCATCTTTTTTACTCTCTAATTCATACTGAACAACATTGTCAAGGACCACTTTTAGTGGCATCTGGGTATTGTCACTGTTATTATTGGCATACTTAGTGTATCTTACATTGAGTTGTGTTTTCTTGTGCTGCCTAGTTGTGGTGGGATATATTATGAGAGATATCAAACTTGCTTTGGTGGACATTACCGCTTTGACTTTGTGCAGCCAAAGTGTTTGCTGAAAATATATTAGCTTACTATGCATTTTTTTATATTCCTACCATGCTATACTTACAATCTATACAACATGCAAGGGTCCTAGGAGAATGCATTATGTCATGGATTTCATTCCTGCCACTGCAATTGAAATAGGAGATGTAGCACCTATACAGACTGTTGGTTAGGAAATTAGTCTTATTCAAAATATTTTGTTGAATTTCATTGTATTTGTATTGTATTACATATAGCTTCAAAATATTTTGTTGAATTTCATTATATTTGTATTGTATTACATATAAGCAACGTAGCTTCTTGTACTTATTCATTAACTAATTTAATAGCTGAAATTTGACCTGGGTTTATAAATTTCGCAAAAATAATAATAAAAAGGTCTTATTCTACATCGGTTCACTGATAAACGATGTAGAAAATCTCCTCATTCTACATTGGTTGATTGATAAACGATATAAAAACCCTTCCAATTCTACATCGGTTGACTGATAACCGATGTAGAAACCGCACCCATTCCTACCCATTCTACATCGGTTGAATGAAGACCGATGTAGAAACCACACCCATTCTACATCAGTTTCATCCTTAGAATCAATGTAGAAAACTCACATTCTACATCGGTTATAGCTACACAACCGATGTAGAACAGTCCCCATTCTAAGACGGGTCTGGCACCATGCTCGTCTTCGTACCAATGCTCTTCAAAGACGGTCCTTCAACCGATGTCGTTATTCAACGATACTGGGCTACCACCACGCGTCATAACCGATGTTGAAAGACCATTAGAACCGATATAGAATGCCTTTTTTTAGTAGTGCTTGCTACTAATCTCTACGAAATCGTTTCAGATACCGGCAATTACATCTTCTTCTTCTTTGTCGTTGGTAAGCTCAAAGAAATCCTCTTTGACGCCGCACGCGGTGGGACTGGGGGTGGATGCAGAATTGGGTTTCTTCGAAGGTGATTTTAGGTCACTGTCATTGGCGTCATATAACTGTTGATGCAGCACAGCAGAAAGATCTTAGCTTCGAGGTTGTGACCTTGCTTAGGGTTCAGAACGCGTATAACTTTTTTTTTCTAAACTAACAACGATGTTTTCTAATGACACCTGTCTTAAAATGAAGTCTTCCAATTACAAAAATACCATCGAGTGCTACGTACCTACAAAGATGGGTGTCATAGACCGTTATAGTTATATTGACATTAATTACAAAAATGTCACCAACGCACATTCTAAGACGGTTCCAGGAAAGCGTCTTAGAATGCGCATCATAAAAACAAGTTTTTTTAGTAGTGGTCTCTCATTCAGCTCCACTACAATTAATTATTTATTTTAAAAAGTCACATTATTTTTTTTTTAACTTTAACTTTCACAATATGACAAATGGGAATCGTGGGCAATTTTTTAAAACCGTGATATTCTGTTCACTAACCATGTATGTGTATGTCCCCATGAGAATGACAAATAAACGCGTTATCTGAAACCAGCTGTGATGTGATTCTTTAACTTAATTTCTATAAACATTAAACAATTCAATCGATTTGATTTGCTTATTTGATAACTAAGCATTAGTGGTTTTGTCTCTTTCTCTTGGGAGTTTAGCCAATGGCCATCACATGTTTTCAAAAGAATTTGGTAGTTATTGGAAACTTATGCAAAGACGAACAACGACATTCCGTTACGGTTTCATGAGCATACCCTAGATTAGATAGCCTCATATCGTATGGGACGGACGTAATGGGTGGGGTCCAAATGATCCTTAAATTTGTATTCCATTAAATTCTAAATTATAATTAATGGAAGCGTAAACAATCAATTTATTTTTGGAAACACGTTGTCAGTTTACTCTATGAAATAAAATGAAGAAAAAACAAATTTCTAAAAGTGAACTCCGTCATTTATTTTAGTCTGAAATTCAAAAAGTAGTATAATCTATAAGTTAAATTAGTTTGTTGTTCTTCCTATTTTTTTTAGATTTAATTTCGTTATCTTGTTTTTTTATTAAATTTAATACTCTAAGTTTTAAAATAGATTCAACTTGGTTCAATTATTCAAATTGGATTAACAGAATTTTGTGATACTTTAAAATTGTCACTAAGTAATTTTAAATGATCATGAAACGCATATTTTTTAACATTATGAATTTAATTTAGATGATATAATTAAATTGAGTTAATTTTAAAAATTAGATGATTAAATTAAAAAAAAACAAAAGATCAAATTAAACTTAAACAATAAATTAGAAAAAAACTAATTTAATCTAATTTTTATGTTAATATTAATGTATCAGTAAAGATGTACTTATTTGACAAGATAAAAACTTTTAAATGATGTTCCTATCCAAGATTGATGTCAAAACGTTTTACATTTTCCGTGACTAAAATGTTGTTTTAGTCTTAATGGAATAAAATTTTTATGATTGATGAAACCCAGGAAAGGGACAACAAAACAAGAATCGACCTTAATCGGAAAAGGTTACATAAATGCATGACCGAAACAGTTTACATTTAACTTCATGATTTAAATCACACCGTAACTCCTTTATAGTTCCCCAATTTAAAAAATTGCGACGGGGGACCCTGAGAGAGAAAGTGTTAATATGAATTTTCAATTCAGCGAGAATGTACGTAATCATTAAAATTAAGTTAAAATTACAAGGATACAATACTGGACTCACAACACTGAATCAACCCCAGAAAAATGTTTTTAACTGTGAAATTAAGTAATTAACTAGAAAACATGCATCAACACAGACACTTTGATGAATCCTTAATGACGAATTTCTAATTAATTCCACACATGTTCCCCACCAAATGAACTAAGTGTGGTCCGTGGTGGCGTATATGCGTTTGTTCTTTTTGTGGCGTGTTCCTCTGTCCATGTGGGAGGAGACTCTAACCTGGTACTTGGAATTGGAAGTGAAGCACAAACGTGCGAGAAAACCGACCATGGTCTCCAACATCATTCTCTTCACCGATTTCCTCGGAGCTGGAATCACTGTCGCATTAACCTTAACCTTTGTATTCATCTTCATCTTCTTCTTCTTCTCTTTCTCAGCCACCACCACTATAGTCTTTGCCAGCTGGATTTAGCTACGTTACTTTGATTTCTCACTCTCTTTTTTTTGCTTCTTTTATATATATTTTATTTGGGATTCCTCAACTCAACTCAACTAAACCGGACGGTGTCTATATAATAAAAGTGTAGTGTATATATAGCAAAAGCGTTGGTATATGTTTTCTAGCGTAGAAAGAGCGACCAGTGTAGTTAAATTAAATGGTCCCATAAGTTGAGGATCCAGTTCGAGATATTGTCTGGTCACGCTTAAACTTGAAAGTGAAGTGTGAAACTGCGAATCACATTTCTAAGGGAAATTCCAAACACGATACTTCCTAGTGTGAATGACTATGACTAATTGGTTGCGTGTAATTAATGACCCTTTTGACGAAAAAATAAATCATGTAAGGTTCAAACTGAGTCGAAATAATTCACAGATTATTTAAATCGTGTTTGAGAAAATATTACATTAATTAAATAAGTAGTTTTTGAAAATATTTATAATTAAGGCTGGAAAGATCAATGATTTTTTAAAAATAAACCAAACCAAGTCAAACCCTTGCTTTTTTTTTTCTTTCACCACAGTACTTCTAAAACATTATATTATACGCTATGTTAAAACTGATCATATTTACTATTTTTATTTTAACACAAAATACAACCTGTTATAAATAAAATATAAAAAATATTTGTAATTTACTAATTTTACCAATTATTAAAAGAATTTAACATATAAGAATTAAAATAATAAGAGTCAATTTTTCATTTTTTGGTATTGAATCAACTTTTTTAAAAATTAAATAAGTTATTAGGAAAAAATTAATTATGTTGAATCAACCTATTTTTTTCAAATTAAAAATTGTAGAAAAATTGAGTTTGTCAATTTAACATCGAGTAAGAAATTTGTCCATACAAAAATCAGTAATAAATTAAGTTGGTCTCAGTTTAGTTGGTCTATAAAATTATAAAATGGTAGTATTTTAGTATTTGAAATTATTAAATATGGATTATTTGAGACTTTATTTTATAAGTTCATATAATAAAATAAAATATTTCATAATAATAGGAGAGTAAAATATTGTCTCTTAATTTATTAAAATACTGAATCATATTTTTTACAATTTGACTAATAAACTGAAAAGCAAGTTGTGTGAAAATTTGTCTACATGTCACGTGAAAGTTAACATTATTGTTATGCACTTCTGAGTGTTAGATTTATTATTATTATTATTATTATTCTGTGTTAGATAACATCCATTTCAGAGATATATCATCCCAAAAGATATAACCAATGTTGTAACTTTCCCTTAGCATCAGTTATTTTAAAAATGATGTTGTGAGTGTTAAATTAGCATCAATTTTCAATAAAATTGATGCTATTTTTTTTGGTTTAACATCGGTTTTATTAAAAAACGATGTTATCATTGTACTCCCCTTTTGCCTTTGTTATCTCTTCGATTCACTACTATTTTCCTTCTCTTTTATTCTATTATAAATTTCACAGTGGACATGACATTCACACAACTTATCCCTTCACCTTCTTCTTCCTCCTTAAACCTTATCACACTCTCCTTAAACCCTAAACCCCTAACCTCTCTGCCTCATCAGCATTTCAATCTCGACATTCTCTGACATCGATGTCGAAGGCCTAATTCCACTCTGTGGTGCTTTGCCTCCTCGTTATCGGAGAAGCACCACACGAACTCCTCGAACTCCGGCGCATGGTGGAGCTCCCCCTATTCCCTCTCCCTCTGATCCTCTTCCTGAGCCCCATCCTCTCCTTGCAGATCTTCAAGTTTCGCTATCACATCATGATGCACACACTCCTCCACACCAACCTCTACTTTGGCATCATCTACACTAATGTCGTCTTAGGAACCGCCAACATCAGTTGCATCGACGAAGTCATCAAGCACGAACGCCTTGTCAACAACTAGTTATTCCTCATCTGCAAGGGGCAAGAGCGGTTTCGCATGAGCAGTGTTGTCCGCAACAAACCTTATCTGGTTGCGCAAGTGACATGGCTCGAGGACCGCCCTTCTCCCTCCACTAACCTCGATCTCGATAGTCTTGCCATCAAAGTGAAGACTAATGAATTGCGTACACCAAAACAACATAACAGTATATGCAATTTAATTATGTTACTAACCTCCAACTGAATTTGACACTACTTGTAGTTTCAATTGCAAAGAATGCTTCTAACCTTTAACATAATCACTTTAGATGGAATGGGTATTGTTTTCTGATGTGTTTAGACTAGGGACCCTATGCCTATTTATATAGATCAAATTCTATCCATCATAAAAACTAAGTCATGTTTTCTGAAATGTTGTTACCAAATATGACTAAGTCATGTGGTTGAGAAAATAGAAAAAGTGGGTGAGAAAAATTAGGACCACTTTAATTTAATTTCAAAATCAAAACTAACATTCTCCCAATTGGTCCAATGTTTCTCACATTTTATGATATCTACAACACTGATAACTTTATGCTTACACCCAAGATGCAAACCACATCATGAATCATGGTGGTAGGTTCTCTAAAATGATTATTACCTTCCATGATTACAATATAATCACTCTTAGTAAAAGCAACAATTTAATTGAATGAACATGTTCAATATTTATTGAGTCCAAATTACACGTCTTTCTCAAAAAAAATGTATACAACAAAATGAGAAGACAAACAAATAACTAAAGTTTCACTACAGAAAGGAACTTTATATGACATAATCAAGTCCCATACTCTTAACATGATCCTTAAATGACTTTGTTTGCATGCCTTTTGTTAATGGATCTGCAATCATTAGTTCAGCATTGATGATTTCATTTGCTTTGACATATTCCCTCAGGACTAAATACTTAATGTCGATGTGCTTGCTTCGACTTCCACTTTTATTGTTTTTAGCCAAAAAAGCAGTTGAATTATCACAATATATCTTTAACAGTATAGGAACAGAATCAATCACTTGTAGACCGACCATAAAACTTTTTAACCAAATATCTTGTGATGTCGCTTCAAATAATGAAATAAACAGCCTCGATGGTAGAAGTAACAACTAATGATTTTTTTGCACTTCTCCAAGATATTGATCCATTAGCCATCATGAAGATGTATCTAGATGTCGACCTGCGAGAGTCAATGCAACCAGCAAAATCCGAGTCTGAGTAGCCAACAATTTCTAAATTGTCAGATCTTTGATATATAAACTTGTAATCTTTGGTTCCTTGAAGATATCTTAACATTTTCTTTGTAGTTGTCGAGTGCTCTATTCCTAGATTACTTTGATATCTCCCAAGCATTCCAACCACAAAAGCAATGTCAGGTCTTGTACACACTTCCGTATACATAAGGCTTCCTACAACGAAAGCATATGGAATGTTTCTCATTTGTTCCCTTTCAAGCTCATTTTCAGGACATTGATTCAAATTGAATCTATCACCTTTCACAATAAGTGCCATGTTGGTTGAACAATCTTTCATCCAAAATATTTCTAGAACTTTATTAATATAGGCCTTTTGAGGCAAGCTGAGAATCCCTTGAGATCAATTTCTATGGATCTTTATGCCAATGACATATGTTGCCTCACCCCCTTCATGTCAAAATTCTTAGAAAGGAATTGTTTCATGTAACATCCCAAAATCATTGGTTGCAAGAAGTATATCATCCACATATAAGACTAAAAATATTATTTTACTCCCATTGACCTTGTGGTATATGCAAATTTATCCATATTGTTCTCAACAAAATCAAATGATGATATGACACTATGGAATTTCAAATACCATTGACATGATGCATGTTTTAGTCCATATATTGATTTCTTGAGCTTGTAAACCAAGTGAGCCCCATCACTAGAGGAAAAACCTTTGGGTTGTGTCATATAAACTTCTTCTTCTAAGTCACCATTTAGAAAAGTCGTTTTCACATCCATCTGATGTAATTCCAAGTCAAAATGAGCAACTAATGCCATTACGATGCATAAGGAATCTTTCATGGATATAGGAGAAAAGGTTTCTCTATAGTCAACTCATTCCCTTTGAGTGAATCCTTTGGCAACCAATCGGGCCTTGTGCCTCTCAATGTTACCTAATGAATCCTTCTTGGTTTTGAAAACACATTTACATCCAATAGGCTTTGTCCCACTAGGAAAATCAACAAGATACCATACTTTGTTATTTTCCATAGATTCCAATTCATCTTTCGTAGCATCATACCTTATGTAACACCTTCTACCCCACACGTATATGTACTAATAATAAAAGGAATAAGAAATCATTATTAATTAAAAAAATTTAAAACACATTTAAATAAAAGCATTTCAAAAGGGTAAAAGACTCACATTAAATTCACTATTTCCAAATAAAACTTGTCAAAAACACTTTTGGCTCAAAACATCATGTAATTGAACAAAACTCATGCCCCAATGTCACATCCTATCAGAGCATTGTGTTCTGATGTCTTTCAACATAAGGATCCTTAAAGCAATTCACTTAGTCATCTGCTCCCACGAACACAAAGTTCAAGATCATCACAGGATCCAAACACAAACAACACACGGGAAGTGAGTTATCACATTCCTAACTAATAGAGAGAAACAAGACAACATATAGATATACATATCATATAAACGAAATACGACTTACTTAAACATAGCTCACGTCATTCCACCACTTTGTCACGTAACATCACATCACATCACAACACAACACGTCTCGTTCATTTTCACATCATTCATGTACTCAAGGATCGAAACACAACATCACTAAATCAATCAATATCAACCAATACACAAGCGTTATGCAACAAATACACTAAGACTCAATCCTATATGTAATGTGGTACCATGTCAGTGAAAAACCTCGTTGGGCGCCTAGGAGTACATGACAAGACAAACCACACACTAGTAAGTCAGGTCACTCTCACTAGGTAAAATTATAGGGAGACCAGTCAGGGTCATGTTATTTTATGAGAATGCTCCAACTGTGTGGGATCAGCACATGCTTAAAGGAGCACTCAAATCGGGTGTATTTACCCCCGAGGCCTAAAATCCGAAGAGTCCGTCAGGGCCTCTCCCTCCTAATTCAGGTCCAACCAAGAAAACATTTTAACACATAGACTCTATCTATGAATTGTACAAAACACACGACTCCTCAATATTTGTCAAAATAATTTTATCTCGTGCTTGTGATTAAAGTTGTCAGGTCCCCACAGTGGTTCCCATCACAATACTCTTCGCCCTTAAAGGATCTTATAGTCGTGTGATTGTATGATTCATAACTCATAACTTAGTGCATACAACATCTCAATGCACACATATATTACAAGTTAATACATACTTAATTTATCACATACAATCGGTCTCAATCACAATGGTATAATCCTAAAGTAGCATGTTATCACACCTCATGAATCGTATACACTTTACCTATGAACTCAACCACTCAATTATTTTCAAAATCATTTAACTCGTTGCGGCTCAAAGTTATTCAACTCATCGGGTTCCCATAGTGGATCTCATCACAATACTCATCACACAAAAACTCGTCGCCCTTAAAGGGTCTTACAATTATGTGATTGCACAGTTCATAACTCACAACTCAATACATACAACATCTCAATATGCATGTATCTCACCATTCACCACAGGTTCAATTTGTCACTTACTCACAATTTGAATCACCATTTCATAATCTCAATATCACAATTTATACAAAAATGCTTCTCACAACATGGGGAGTAAAACCCCTCAAACAATTTTCCACAATCATATTAAAATCAATGAATCAAAATCATAGGTAAAAAAACACGAAAACACCAAGAACACTCAATTTTATCAACCAATTCGCATCATGACATCAATTGGTATGTCAAACACAACAATATCATATTTATAATCGTAAAGGAAAATTGTAATTCAATAAACATCCCAAAATAAACCCCAATTTAATCCTTTAAGGATCCCTACACATGTTCATTCTAACCACTAATTGCGATAAACTCATCCCTTACCTCTAAGCGGGCTCATGTGTGTATTCTGGAAGCAATAGTGGCATCTCCAGTGGCTTCTTGAGATTTCTCAAGCTTTTCCTTTGGTTGCTCTGCTAGGATTTTCAAGCGTTAGAGAGAAGGAGAATAAATTGAAGTCTTTATTCCACTGTCTATGTGCGATGAGTGTTTCTCCCTCCCCAGCCATTAATTTTAAAATCCCAACAGTGATCTACAAACCTTGTGTTCAAATTTCACGAAGATCCAACGGTTAACAAGTTCAGGATTGTAATTTTATTGGAACAAGTTTGGGTGTCTGCAGGAAAAGAGAAAACTATGATGCGAAGGACTTCTCTCACCAAAGATATCGGTTTACAAATTACAACGGTGAGAATGTTCGCAAATGAGATGCAAAACCAGTGCTCAAATTTCACCAAGATCCAATGGTTAACGAGTCTGAGATCGTCATTTTACTGAGACATGTTTGGGTGTATGCGGGAAAAAGAGAGAGTTTTGGGAGATGAAGAAGTAAAAACAAAATTGAGAGGAAGAAAAAGCGTTGAGATTATCGTCAGTCTGAAAACTGACCTGATGCGTGTCTCTATTTATAGATAGGGTACTCACAACTTAGTATTTACTCTATTTTTTAATATTTTATAAGCAAGAACTCTATTTTATTTCCTATCAAATAAATAAATAAAATATATTTTTTTCCCTTCAAACCATTATTTTAATTAACAACGTTATTTTCCCTTATTTATTTAATTATAAAAACCTCATCATTTTTCTAAAACTGTATTTATTTTTAAATAAAAAACCTTGTTAATTTATTTACAAAAAATGGGGTGTTACACCATAGCTTAGAATTACAAGTGTCAATCACTTGCAAAAATGATTCAGGATCATTTTCAACTCCAAAGTTATATTGAGACTCTTGTAAATACACTTGATAATAATTAGGAATTGCAGGTTTCTTTATTCTAGTTGATCTTCTCATTGTTATAACCACACCTTCTAGTTGTTGTTCAACAGGTTGTTCAACATCTTGTGTTTGATGTTGTTCAATAGGTTGCTCAACATTTTGTGTTTGACGTTGTTAAACTGGATCTTTTAGGATATGATCAACTTGATGTGGAGCTTGTGTTACACGATTTTGATGAGTATCGTCAAAAAACCACTAGCTTATAACTTGATGTAAGAACTGCTCCCTCACATTAATTTTTCTCAAGACCAATGCCTTGAGTTAAATCACTCCCACTAGCCACATCATTGTCTAGAAACTTTGCATTTCTTGACTCAACAATTCTAGTGCTATGAGTTGGACAATAAAATCTATACCCCTTAGACCTTTCAGCATAACCAATGAAATATGCACTAATGGTCCTTGGGTCCAACTTTTTATTTGGATTATAAATCCTAACTTTAGCTGGGCAACCCCAAACACACACATGTTTTAAACTTGGCTTCCAACCTTTCAATAATTCAAATGGGGTTTTAGGGACCGCCTTTGTTGGTACCCAATTTAGTATGTACGCATTTGTCTTAAAAGCCTCATTCCATAACGAACGAGGAAGTTTGGAATTACTAAGCATACTTCTTACCATATCCATTAATGTTCGATTTCTTCTTTTAGCCACACCATTTTGATTTGGCGAGCCAGGCATGGTGTATTGGGCCACAATACCATGCTCTTGAGAAACTTTGCAAAAGGACCAAGTATTTGTCCATTTTTAGTGTATTTGCCATAAAATTTGTCTCATCTATCTGATCTCACAATCTTTATTTGTTTTCCACATTGTTTCTCTACTTCCTTGAGAACCTTAAAAGCATCCAATGCTTCATATTTATTATTAAGCAAGTAAAGATACATGTATCGTGAGTAATCATCTATGCAAGAGAAAATATTTTTGGCCATGTGAGTCCATATCGGGACAACAAATGTCAGTATGTATAATTTCTAATATTTCTGAACTTTTCTTGGCATTTTTCTTTGTCTTGTTAGTCTGCTTTCCCTTTATGTAGTCCACACAAGTGCTAAAATTAGTAAAGTCAAGAGTTTCAAGTACTCCATCATTCACTAGCCTTTTAATTCTATCTGTAGAGATATGACCTAGTCTCCTATGCCATTATTTCGATTATTTTTCATTCATGATACAACATTTAATACCAGCATTTTCTTGTGTTGCCATCAAATTATGTGGAATCGTGTTAGATAAATTAATTTTGAACAAATCGTCATTCAACACACCATTTCCAATAATAGTAGACTTAAATAATAAATCAAATCCGCATGCGTTAAACTTTATTGAGTAACCCAAAGGAACAAGTCTAGAAACATAAATTAAATTCTTGGAAAATTTAGGAATATAAAAGACATTATTCAATTCAAAAACAAATCCAGATCCTAAATTAAGTCCAAACATGCCAATAGCCGCCACATGTGAACGCATCTAATTCCCATAGTAGATGAACCATTCTCCTTCATTTGGCTCCCTCTGGCTTGAGATGCCCGGCAGGGTATTAGAAATATGAATCGTAGATCCAGAGTCAATAAGCCATGTATCATGACAAATATCAGCCATATTAGATTCAAAACATACAAAGGAAAAATAATTTCCCTTCTTTCCATGCCAAGCCTTATGTTTATTGCAGTCATTCTTTATGTGCCCTTTCTTTTTACAGAAAAAAAACCTAGACTACTTCTTAATTTTGGCAATAGGAAGTATATGGTTCTTTTCCTTCCTTTCCTTCTTCCTCTTATCTTGAGTCTCGCTAAGAGCACCTTCACCAATTTCTTGAGCAAGTCTCCCTTCCTCCTCCTAGACACACATGGTCATAAGTTCATTGATTGATCATTTCTCTTTATGTGTGTTGTATGATATTTTGAGGGAACATACTGTGATTGGAGTGAATTTAAAATTAGGTGCACTATGAATAACTCAGAAATTTCAACCTAGAGCGACTTAAGTTGAGCCGCTAGATCCCTCATTTCCATAATGTGTTTTCTCACACCTATAACTCCAATGAGCCTCATAGATGACAAATTAGACATTAGGGTGCTAACCAAGGCCTTCTCAGAACTTTCAAACTGTTCATCTATGGCTTCCACAAAATCCTTGACCTTTTGGCATTCCGGAATTGAACCACGGATACTATCAGAGATACATGTATTGATGAACATAATGGAAAGACAGTTAGATCTTTCTCATCATTCGTATAACACAATTTCATTTGAAGTGCTAAAATCTGTAAGCTTAGCTGACTCATCCCTATGGAGAGCATAGTCAAGGTCAGCAACCCCTAAATGAAGAAGAACTCGTTCCTTCCATTGTTTATAGGTTTCCCCTGTCAATATGGGAACCTCATTTTTATCATCGGAGATTATCAAAGATTGAACTGTAACAATAATCAAATGTTAGTGCTTATAATAATTTAAAAAGCATGTGAATCAATATGTCATCAAAATCTACTCGTGGGTTAAGATTCTAACACAGAAAAATTCACTTTATTTCTTTATGATGAAACTACTAAATTATCATTGCATCTCCTAATACCTGTGGGTTAATTAAGAGACAAATTTATTTCATCCAAATTTATTTTGGTACAATGCATTTCTAGTTGTTCTCTGAGTGCATACTTGATTATCAGGGAATTAATCTCACTGATTTCACGTCATGTACTTGGAGACCAATGCGAAATGTTGCCGAAATTTTGTCAAATTTAACAAAAGAGACTTGACCTTGACATATAAAGCTACCATAAAAAAATGTCTTCCTGAATGGGATAGGGCCACACCTAGAATGAAAAAGTGAGATTTTGATGCATGGAATAACTTTGTGAGTATCATGGAGTTATTATTTAGATGGATCAAAGTTGGATGAACCAAAGTCACATGAGCCCTGCATATGAGGAAGGCGTTGATCAGTTCTTGCAATTTGTTTCTGAAAGAAGTTGACAGATGAGGATGGAAAATATTTTTGTCCTTGCATCAATTGTTTGAACGAGAGATGACAAATACTGGACGACATATGGGAGCATCTGTTGTGTGATGGGATTAAGAAGAATTACACCACGTGGATATGGCATGGTGAATTGACCGACATGCTGAGGGGGTCTCAATCTAAACCATTAGATGTAGAAATGGTAGATTGCTTAGAGGATATGATTCGTGATCTTGGACAAGAGTCTTTTCAGCAAGCACATGCCCCTATGTATGATACATTACAAATTGATTCAAAGAAGCCTTTGTATCCGGGGTGCAAGAATTCCTTGACGCTATTGTCGATGGTGTTAAGTCTGGTTAATGTGAAGGCTAGATATGGGTGGAGTGACATAAGCTTTAGTTCACTGCTTCAAGTAGTGCATGATATGCTTCCAGAGGAAAACACGTTGCCTAAAAGTTATTAGCAGGCCAAGAAGATACTGTGTCCAAAGGGTATCGAGTATCAGAAGATTCATGCTTGCCTGAATGATTGCATACTGTACAAACATGAATTTCAAGAAATGCCCAAATGCCCTAGGTGTGGGGTATCACAGTATAAAGTGAAGGATGATGACGAATGTAGTAGTGACGAAAACTCAAAGAAGGGCCCCCCAGTGAAGGTGTTATGGTATCTTCCCATCATTCCAAGGTTTAAGGGTCTGTTTGCTAATGGAGACGACACAAAAGACCTTACATGGCATGCAAATGGGAGAAACTGTGATGGAATGCTCTGTCATCCGACTAATTCCTCCCAGTGGAAGAAGATTGATCGTTTGTATCTGAATTTCGGCAAAGAGGCAAGAAATCTTAGGCTTGGACTAGTCAGTGATGGAATGAATCCATATGGCATTTTAAGCACTCAACACAGTTCTTGGCTAGTCTTGCTAGTAATTTACAATTTGCCTCCTTGGTTGTGCATGAAGCGAAAATACATGATGTTGTCTATGATGATATTAGGCCCAAGACAGCCAGGAAATGACATTGATGTTTATCTCAGTCCGTTGATTGAAAACTTGACAAAGTTATGGGACGAGGGTGTTTTAGTGTTTGATGGGTTTGGAAATGAGACTTTTCAAATGCGTGCAATGCATTTTTGTACCATTAATGACTTTCCAGCACATGGGAATTTGAGTGGTTACAATGTTAAAGGCCATTGTGCATGCCCTATCTGTGAAGAAGACACAAGCTACATACAACTGAAGCATGGTAGAAAAACAGTGTACACTAGGCATCGATGTTTTCTAAAACCTCATCACCCTTACAAGCGATTGAAAAAGCATTTAATAGAAGTCAAGAGCATGAAATTGCGCCGATACTGTTAATTGGTGACCAGGTCTTCTAGCGGGTTCAACACCTTAATACTATATTTGGAAAGACCCAAAAGAAGGAAAAAATTAAGACTTGCATATGGAAGAAGAGATCAATTTTGTTTGATCTTTCGTACTGGTCTGATCTAGATATTAGACATTGTACTGATGTTATGCATGTGGAGAAAAATGTATGTGATAGTGTCATTGGGACGCTCCTTAACATTCAAGGCAAGATGAAAGATGGTTTGAATACTCATCAAGATCAAGCTGAGATGTGTATACGATCACAATTGCATTCAAGGTCTGATGGTAAAAAAATATACTTATCTCCAGCTTGTCATACTTTGTCTAGAAAGGAGAAGATTATTTTTTGTCAGTGTCTGCTCGGGTCAAAGTCCCACAAGGATGCTATTCAAATATTAAGAGCCTTGTGCAGTTGAAGGATCTTAAGTTAGTAGGGTTAAAGTCTCACGATTGTCATGTGTTGATGCAACAATTGTTATCCATGGCCATACGAGACATTTTTCCTAATAAAGTCAGGCTTGCCATAACTCGGCTGTGTTTTTTATTTAATGCCATATGTAGCAAAGTCTTTGATCTTGTGAAGTTAGATGAGCTGGAAAACGAGGCTCCTATTATATTGTGTCAGTTGGAGATGTATTTTCCTCCTGCTTTCTTTGACATCATGGTTCACTTAATTGTTCATTTGGTCAGAGAAATCAAATTTTGTGGTCCTATTTATTTGTGGTAGATGTACCTAGTTGAGCGATACATGAAGATCTTAAAAGGGTATACCAAGAATCTACACTGTCCGAAAACATCTATTGTTGAAAGGTACATTGCAGAAGAAGCCATTGAATTTTGTTCACAGTACATTGAAAAAGCTAAACCTATTGGGATTCCCGAGTCTTAGCATGATGAAAGAGTGGGAGGTAAGGGTTCAAGAGGACTGCATGTTATCAATCCACGTGTAGAATATTTACGACAAGCTCATTTGTATGTGTTGAATAACAATAATAAAGTTTTGCCATACATACTTTGCCATAAAGGTTTAGTGAAGGAAAGTAATCCAAAAATGTCAAAGAACGGGGTCTTGAAAGAGCATAACAAGACTTTCCTAGATTGGTTTAAAGATACAATCTTTGCTGATGATAATGCTTCTAAAACATTAAGAAAGTTAGCAAATGGGCCTAAAAGAAACGTTACAACTTGGCAAGGATACGATATAAACAAGTATTCCTTCTATACAAAGTCACAAGACGAGAAAAGTACAATGCAAAATAGCGGGGTCACCCTAAGGGCTGAATCTCAACACTTTGCTAGTGTGCATGATGACAATCCCCATGTAGCTTCCATCCCTCACTTTGGATTCATGGGAGAAATTTGGGAGCTTAACTATGTCAAATTTACTGTCTGTGTTTCCAAATGTAAATGGGTTGACAGCAATACTGGTGTGCAGACCGATGATGTAGGATTTATGTTGGTAGATCTAAAGAAAATCGCTTACCAGAATGACCCTTTCATCATGGCAGAACAAGCTAAACAGGTATTTTATGTTCAAGACCCTAGTGATGAAACATGGTCAGTGGTTCAACATGGGAAAACAATTGGTGTCAATGTTGAAGATGATGATTCATACATTGATACTTATGTTAGTCCTTTGTCCACATAAATGTCATCAGAGAAGAAGAAGCTAACGATGTTCATCCTAATCGTAATGATCAGGATGAAGGAGAATTAATTAACATCGTCTAATGTAATTTTCTTATTATGTATTTCATTTTAGTACATTCATTTAGATAAGTTATTCAGTTTTGTGACAATGTTAATTAACTAATGTTTTTTTCTTTACAGGAAAATGGTTACACCACCCAACTCTCCTCCTCCTCCTACTGGTGCAGCATCACAGTCACGATCTACCTTGAAGCAAACAAGAAAAGCCATATGGCTAAGATCATTGGCGACTAGACCAGTTGGGGCAGAGAGACCGCTAGTCCATGTCGATACTATGACTGGGAAAGCTGACAGTCCCCACAGAAAGAAGTTAAGAACATATTTGGGGATCATCGCTCGTGATAAGGTAGATGCAACATATGAGAATTGGAAACAAGTCCTTGCTGCTCAGAAGGATTTGATATGGGAGGATATTCAATTATTTTAGTTAAATCTTACATTTTGTTGATTGACAATCAAATTGTAATTTAGTAAAAATAGAATGTAAATTTTTGTTTGTCAGGCTGAATTTGATATCCCTGAAGCATTAGATCCGAGGACAAAAAAGAAAATACTTCAGACTATGGGGGAGCGGTGGAGACAATTTAAGTCTGATTTGACATCAAAATGGGCACTTGCAGCCGACAAGGAAAGTGTCGAAGACACTGTATGCGAAAAGTACGACATTAGCAAGAAGAAGTGGGCCCCAATTTTGTCAGACCTGCAGAGACCACCCTTCGTGGGAGGTAAGTTTGTAATTTTCATTGTTTTAAACTTTAAATTGACTTATTGTTATACATTGTAATGATAACTTTCAATAATGTTTAATTTCTACAGATGTGCGAAAGAAGACACATGTCATCCAGAAACAAAACACAGCCCCTCACGTGTTGTCTCGTGGGGGTTATGAATATTTAGAAAACAAGTTGATGGATGAGAAAAGAAAGAAAAAACTGTAGGAAGCTGCTCAATTCGGAAGCACTGACACCGCGATTGATCCTTCATCTCTCATCAGACGACACATGAAGTGGAAGATGGCCTGCACCAAGAAAACTGGGCAAATGATGTTTGAGGTAGCAAAGGAAATTGTTGAGAAGATTGTAAGTCACTTTCAATTATTAATTGCAATTATTTATGTTTATTGTGTGATTGAGTAAACCAATAAATGTGTTCTTTACAGGATTCGTTGGAGGAGTAGGCCTCACGGGGTTCCTTTGTCGCCCATGGACGTCAGGATGTACTGACTGCTGCCATTAGGCAACCAGAACACCCTGGTCATGTGCGTTCTGCTAGAGCTAGTGTCATGATCAAGAAATACTTTGGACCGACTCCAAGGACCTCCCACACATCTTCCTCCATGGCTCCTGAAGACCTGGAGCAGCTGATGCAAAAAATTAGGGACCAGCTGGAGGAGTCAATCACAGAAAAAGTGACTCGACAACTAATGTTATCCTTCAACCAAATGTAGTCCCAGTTTCAATCACAGATGCAATCACAAGGTCCTTCAGCTGCTCATGTTAGCACAAAGGAGAGTTATGTTGATCCCTCAGAGAACAATCCAAACACGAATGACTCAGACAAATGCGGGTTGTACGTCAAAGAAAATCCTCCCTGCCTGGTTATCTAGGAAGACTTCATAAGGGATCCACAACCATTCACAACATTTCTTTGCTACATGATCAAGTCAAGGTTGGTGTTGAGGAGGTTAGAGATGCAGATGCTCCCATTCTTGTACCCACTGAAGAGGTTAAGTTAGTAGGGCATGCACTTAACACCTTCCTTGCTTGGCTGACACATCTTGTCAAGTGTTTATCAAAATAGGTATTTTAGTGTCATTAAATGCTTCTTTTTTCAATTAAAGTGTTCATTGTAATTAAATTATGTTAATTAACTATGTTGGATAAACAGGGAGCTGTGGGACCTGCAAAACCTGTAGATTGGTCGGATCATGATATCAATGATCCCCTATATCTGATGACATTGACCATCCCACAGCTTTTTCGGAAGCCGTTGTAGGTTATGTGGGATGCTACCGTGTTTGGGGTGTTTAATGAGAACTTCCCCTTGTACATAAAGCATGAAGATCTATATGAAATAGCACATGGTGGTCAATGTCTAAACATCTCTGTTATACAGTTGTGGATTGTGTAAGTCATTTTACATTATTGTTTATTACCTAACTTTTTGTTTTAAATTCATACGTAATTTACTTTATGTTAACAATAATAGGCATATGACTGAGACAAGTATGGGAGCGGGGAATGCCGATGTGTATGGATTCCTCGAGCCACAGTCCATACAGAGATCTGGAGAATCCCAATTTGAATCAGAAAGTTATATTAAGAATTGGATGCATAAATCAAAGAGGGATGTGTACCTAGGAGCCTACTGCAGTATAATCAAAGAGGGATGTGTACCTAGGAACAAATGAATTTAAATAATGTATAATAGTATAATAACCTATATTGGTCTCCACTGCAATGCACATTGGCAAATGGTCATCATTTTGCCTAAGGAAAATGTTTTCATTTGGTTTTGTTTGTTGCATAATAGGCCAGACAACTACCTCAAAGGAATAATTAACAGGTCAGTGTTGTTTTTCAATACATTTGCATTAGCATTAGTCAGGAACATCAACATTTTAATTGTACAATATGCATCCATGTTTGTATTCAACAGTGCTTTGAAAGGACTTGACAATACTCCACAAAGTAAATCCAAGGCTACTGCCAAGTGGATTGTTGTTAAAGTAAGTCATTTAAACAATGCTTCTAGTTATATTTTAGTACTGTGTAGACTAATTTGTACTTAACGTTGAATATCTAAATTTCATAATGTATTTAGTGTAATAAAAAAAAAGGAGGCACTGAGTGTGGGTCTTACGTCATGCACTAGATGTCAACTATAATTTTAGGAAGTTTCAAGAATAATTGGGAAACGGTAATTGTTTAATTCAAACATATTTCATTTTGTTATGATTGGTACGTATTATATTATTAACTTATGTTTTATTATATCATACAATATTTCAATGATGCTAGACCATTGGAACCAGAGAGATTGAAGGCGCTTTGCATCCAGTGGGCAAAGTATTATTTGAAAGTTAAAAATGAAACCTAGGATGTTTAGGCAATTTTGTAATTGTAGTTTAGTTACTTTATATTTTTTACAATTCATGTGTCCTTAACATTAAATATTCTTTTCATTCATAGTAATTAATAAATTTTTCATGGAATTTCTTGTCAAAATTGTTTTAAAACAGAATGAAAATTATATGTTGTGTGGTCTGTTTTTAAAATTTGCAAGTTAATTTTGGGGTTATTGAAAAAAAATAGACACCATATTAAAAATCCTAAAAACAATATCATTTTTTTTATAAAAAAAAACAGATGTTGTATGTCTATATTAACATTGGTTTTTTAAAAAACCGATGTTAAAATTCATTAACAACATCGGTTTTGGGAAAAACCGATGTTGTTGGTAATAAAACAACATCGGTTCTTACCAAAAGCCGATGTCTGTTATAAGAAAACAACATCGATTTTGGTTAAAACCGATGTTGATATGGAGATATATAACCTTTTTTTATAATTCTTATTATATAACATCGGTTATTTAAATAATCGATATTGAAAGTCCTTAATAACCGATGTTGAAACCCAATTTTTTAGTAGTATACATATAAGTCTAGAATAAAATGGTTTTGCAATTCTAATTTGTTTTAGTAGGAAGGTTTATAACATGGTTGAGCATCAGGGATTCGATAGACTTGTTAAGCATTTTGAGGTGATATTTGTCCCACTGCACAAAAAATGCAATAAATAAATATTCAAAAATATAATTAATAATTGTATTTGAAAAAAGAAGAAAAAGAGAAGTTATACAAGAGTGAGATCAAAACAAATCATGTTGGAGGTTATCTGTTGAATAGGAAATTAGATAGTGGAAAATTACTCAAGTAATAGTTAAAGGCTAAATAAAATAGAGAATAAATAGTTGCTAATATTGGAGAGCAATAATTTGAAAAGTAAAATGTTATAAATCTTATATATTGTACCAACCACAAATAATGTTAATGCAAATCAGTAATCAACAAATAATTTAAAAACTAAAAATAAAAAAATATGCATAAAAGACCATTTGAATTTTGATATTTTACCACTATTTCAAAAATAATTTATAGAAAATAAAAAAACGCAAAAAAAAGGAATGAAAAAGAAATACGATTTTTTATGTAACTGAAAAATGTTTATATGAAATTGAAAACTTAACATATATATATCACGCTACTAATTTAGAGTAAATGCGTGAGAGGGTTAGAGGAAGAAAGGGATAATACAGAGAGAGAACATGAATCAGGCTAAATCATCTGCTTATAAAATAATTAAACAATATGACTGAAGGTATATTGTTGAAACCCACCAATTTATTTACACATTTTGATATGATTCAAACTAACCTCCATATACCACTCTCTTTGTTGAGGAACCAACTAAATATGTTCATATGAAACTATTTCTACCTCCTTCTTTGTCATTTATTAAGAATGTCTACATGTCCCCAAGGACATTGGTTGTAGCAATCAAAAGCTGCACAAAAAAAAAAAAAGAATTTCGTAACAATGGTTTTTACCCATTTGACTCTAAGGTTCAGATTTTGTGTTGAAGGCATGAGAAATAATAAATAGAGAAGAACAAAAACAAAAGAAATTGTTATATATTATATGTTCTTACCAAAATCTAGAACCGTGGCACGTCAAGGTGGACGTGGTTGAGTGGGGTCCCGAACTTCACACGTCAGCTTGGAAGGGTGCCTTTGACAGGAGGGGTGACTTGCAAAACAAAAGACTTCAATGGTCAAGTAATAATTTGAGTGAGGAAAGTAAAGGAAGTATATGCTTAATTAAAGCTTGAGTGAGTGAGAGAGAATGAGGTACACAAGCTTGTTGCTCGTGTGCTGAGTGTGTGATGAGATCGTGTAGAGGGGTTTGATGGAACTTATATTTATATTAGTTGAGTGTGGCTGCTAGTCCTTGTTTGTAGGGGATATTGTAGTCTTTGCAGTTAATTCTCGGCTTGTAGATATTAATCAATAGCTTACATATAATGTTAGAGATAAACATTTGCTTATAGATAAAAAGGTAGAAGATAATCAAACCTTGTAGATAATGTGTGGGCTTATAAATAATTATTTTAACTGCCAATAGATAAGATATTCAAATACATTTGAATATTAGTAGGTTAGAGATAACCTGTTTGTTGGGGAGTCCGGCTGTTAAGGTTCAGGCATCCGTGTTCCTGTAGCAGGGCTAAAATGGAGGGTGGACACGTATTTATGAGTGCCATGTAGGATGCCATGTGTATTCTGCGGGTCCTGGACAACATATAAGCCCCTGAAGCTCTAAGTCGGCTTGAGAGCGAAAGAGGTTGTCCAGTGTTAAAGGAAGATTGTCTCATGTTGAAGGAGTTTGTCCCGTGTTGAGAGAGTTTGTCTAATGTCCAGGGTGGTAGCCTTGACAAGTAGAGGGCGAGGAGTTTGTCGAGCCCCTAAGTATGGATGAACATTGTCCAATGTCAGGTGTGATAACCTCAACGAGTGTGAAACAATTGTAGGTCGATGTGGCTTATCAAGCCCCCGAGCTTAGACAAGTGTTGCTCAGACTGCTTTTGTCATGTTGTTTATGATGGATGTGTCTTTGGCGTGTCAGGTAAGGTAAGTTGTCAGATATGACAACTCTGCCCTTTTTCTAACCATTGGATAATGCATTGAAGAAAAAATGTAATGTCTGTCTGCTACAGGCATGTGCAACGCACGCGTATTAGTCTTGCATACATGTCACTCATGGAGTAGGCACGTACCGGAGTTGCGGTTCGTGCGTGAGTGGGGAAGCATCGTGGTGCAAAATTTTAGAGCACCACTTCAACTTCCACCAATTACCGAAGAGTCTATCTCCCCTTTTTAAATGGAGTGGACATTTGCTTTTGGGTCACTATTCATTGTCTTCTTGCCTCCTTACTTTCTTGCTCTTGTGCTTTCTGGCTTTCAGTTTACCTTTCTTCTTTGTTCGATTTCTCGAGGCACTCCCATCTTCCAGAATGTCTTCTTTTTTGTCTGATTCTGCCATCGGTCTGGGTGACAGTGATTCTAGAGGCTTGATTGAGCAACCCATCATGGATCAGAAGGTTATCTCGATAGGTGGTTCCTTATCTAAGGATACTCACCGAGGTGCCTCCGATGGTGAGTCCTCTTCTTCCGAGAGGGTGAGGGCCTCACGTCGTGCTGGTTGGGGTGTTTCTCGTCCTCATGGAAGGGCATGACCTTTTGCTGCTGCTGGGGAGCCAGTCCTGGCACTGTGATTCTCCCCTCTTCGGCTTCTTGGGGTATGATAAGAGGTAGTGGCAGTGGAGATGTGAGGGCGTCTCCCCATGTGCAACGTACCCAAAGTGTTGGGTCGCCGTCATCCACCCCAGGTGTTGCTGGCTATGAGTAGGTGAGGGATGACATTCTAAAATAAAGTCTTATCTGACCTCGGTGGCGAGTGTCATTACGCTTCAACGCTAGGTGGAGTTGACAAACCCTGAGGACTCTTGTAAGATGGCTGTTCAGGCTTGCGGAAATTATGATTTCCCATTTTTGAGGGGGGTGCATGCTCGTCCGCCCTTCTTCTATATGTACAAATGTCTATTTGAGGTCTTAGGTCTCATTCTACCCTTGACCGCTTTTTAGTGTGCTTTGCTGAAGCGCTTGAATGTAGCCCCTTCCCAACTTCATCGAAACAGTTGGGCGATGATGCAGGCCTTTGAAGTTTTGTGTCATTTGTTCAATATCCAACCTAATGTATCAGTCTTCTTATTTTTCTTTCAAATGAAGTTGTCTAGCAAGATTGGACGGGTCTCCTTGAACAGCATGTCCAAGAAGCAGTTTAAGTTTGATTCAAACGTATTTTTTCATTTTAAGGATCGTTTCTTGAAGGTCCTGGCTACTAATGTCGTGATTGATGGCATGTTACTAATGTTTAACAGGGACGGGAAGCCCCACTTCCTGTTCTACTGGCAATCAGACCCCACCAGGTACAAGTCGTATGATGTGGGCTATTCTGTCTCTTCCTTCAGCGAGCGATCCACTCACTGCTTTCGATGGTAAAGTGCCTAACATTTTCCTCATTTGTGTCTAAGGTCAGTGTCGGCCAATAAATAACATATGTTTGTGTTTTTGTCTTGATTGTTTGACAGGTATTATGGGTGACTTCACTAGAGGCCACTCATGAGGCAAGTCGGACCTATAGGTGGGATTGTGCCACCGTCTACTACTACTCTGGCTGTGGGAGAAGGGGGTCAACCTGCTGGTGAGGTAGGACTTATTGCTTTCATGGCTGAGGTTCCCCCCAACACTCCTTCCTCTATTTTGGCAAAGAGGAAGAGAGATGATGATGCTGAGGCAGGCTGCAAGGTTGATGCCTAGTGCGGGTTACACTTTGACTACGCAAGATGTGCCTCCAACTCCACCAACCATCGAGGCTCCTGCTGATGCTACTACTACTGCTACTACTTCTGCTTTTTCACCTCTTCCTGTTGTTGTTGTTTAGGAGGTTACCCTGCTATTGTTGAAGCTATTATGCTAGCCATTCAAGCTGACTCTACTGTGGTGTCATCGTCCACCGTTGCGGCACCTTTGCTAAGTGTCGGTATGACAACCATTGGTGCTCCCATGGTGCTGCCTCCTTCCTCGTCGACTCTGATGGCTTCTCCCCCTATTATTTTGGCGACGATGGCATCGCCTTCTTTGTCCTTTTGCCCTCAATCTCCCTTGATCACTTGTACACCTCTAGTGATGCTGACTCATTGTGGGGTGCAACTTATAAGCTGGAGCAGAAAACCCTAGTTGGCTTCATATCAATCTTTGATAAAAATCTCATTAGGTCAACTGGGGTATAGAATGCTACTGACTCTGCCAAAGTCTTTCTCCCAAGAAGTTTGGCAATTTTAGAGGAGAATGGACAGTGGCACCAAGAGGCTATGCAAAAAGTGGTGTCCTTGGAGGCGGAGGTTGCCAAATTGAGGACTACTACTCGTACTCTTTGGCAAGTAGAGTGCCCTAAGGTGGATAATGCCATTGTTGCTTTTGTTGTGGTCGTAAGGTCAAACCACCAACTGTCTTTCAAAGTTAGTGGTGTGTTGGCCAAGTTGTTGCGCACCCGGCTAGATGGAGATCAACTATTTAAACACTGGAAAGGCAGAGAAGATTGACCTAGATGGCAAAATGGAGAGTGTGGCAGCTAAGAGGTACGGGCTAGCCACAGTAGTTGCTTATTTAAAGGCCCGACTTAAGGAGTCAAAGGACAGGTTGAAGGAGTCTGAGCTGCGGGTTGCCAAGGAAAGGGAGGCCAGCAGGGAACTTGAGGAAGAGTTACTTCTGTACAAGAAAGAGGCAATGGAGCAGCATGAAAAAGGATTTTAGAAGGCCATCAGGAAAGCCGACTTCTTTACGAATGACCTTGACTTGAGTCTCTTTGATCCCTTCAAGGATATGAAGGATGATGTCCTACTTGATGAGGAAGACATTGCTGTGGAGGAGGTTGTTGCTGAAGGGCAGCGTGCTACGGAGAAAGGCGATGATGCCTGTTGTCATACCCTAATTTCGTCCGGGGACCTTTGCTTGATGGCATGCGACCTTTGTTTGGTCCTTGTAAGGTTCTTGGCACCCATCATTAGGCAATTTGTGAAATTCTGGGACATGCCGAAAAACAAAAGAAAATATTGATGCACAATCCGTAAAGGTTCCGTGACACACCGGAAATCAAATGGAAGCATCGTTGCATAATTAGTGAGGTTCCGTAACATTCCGTAAGTCAAAAAGGGGATGATTATGTAATCCGCAAGGTTCCGTAACATTACGGAAAGAAAACAAGTATCGTTACGAAATTCGTAAGTTTCCGTAACTTTACGAAAAAAGAATCACCAAAAAAAGCAGAGGAGGTGTACTTAGTAAAAATGGGGGTGCAAATAGCAACCAGGCCCACTTGGGCCCTCCAGAAGATTCCTCCAGAAGGCTGTTGCTTCTGGAGGAAGCAACCTGGCTCGCCTGGGCGAGCTGAGCTCGCCTGGGCGAGCTGGGCGGCAAGCATCTCCCCTATTTTGCTATAAATAGGGGAGGAAGTGAGAAGGAAAAGGGTTCAGCCCCTTAGGCACTTCTCTCTCTTTCGAATTTGCTTGGAAAAATTGTTTCCGTGAAGAAAATCTAAGCCGAGGCGCTTTCGAAACGTTTCCATAACGTTTCCGAGAAGAATTTCGCAAAGGTTTCGACCGTTCTTCGACGTTCTTCATTCGTTCTTCATCGTTCTTCGATCTTCAACGGGTAAGTACCTCGAACCAAGCTTTTTCGATTCATTCTATGTACCCATGGTGGTCCACATTGTGTTTTGTATATTTCTATTCTCGTTTCATTTACTTTTTATACCCCCTCTTGACGTGCTTAAGCCATTTTACTTAAGTCATTTCTCGCTTAACCTAAAAATAAAATAAATTTCCACCGATCGTTTGAATTGTATTATCCGTAAACTTCGGTTAAAATGAATTCCGACCGTTCGGTCGTGCCGTAACCACGTTGGAAATAAAAAAAGAGGTAAAAAATAATATAATAATAAAAAAAACATCTTTTAGGTAAAATAAAGCGGAAAATCAATCGGACATTTTCTCTTTGGAATTTCTCATTCTTAACCGAATTGACTAATAACTAAAGTGAAACTAAGGCTAAAATCAACTCGCCTAGTCAAGCTCGTCCATAAAAATAGGTTTTTGAAGTTTGTCATTTCAATTTCTTACTAAGTAAATGGATCGTTTTTTAAGGTCCAACACCTTAAAATAGTCACCTCTTAAGTAAAAAAGAATCACTTGATAAGAAAGAACTACGTAGGTCTGATTTCCTCATCGCAAATTGAGGAATACGTAGGAGCAAAGGGAAACACCCTTGTCGACCACCAAAAGAGAAAAATATAAAAATGGTATAAAGGATATAGACACATAAAAGGGAACATAAAAAAATCAAAGTCATGTTTGCACATTCGATTAAAGGCTGTCGTCCCTTGGGACGGACGTGTGGGGTGCTAATACCTTCCCCGTGCGTAAATACAACTCCCGAACCTTCCACTTAAAAGTTCGTAGATCGCGTCTTTTCCGGTTTTTCCGACGTTTTCCTCAAATAAACGTTGGTGGCGACTCCGCGCGTATTCCTTTCGTGGAACACGCATCCCGCGAGTCTCGCGTCGCCCTCCCGCCGAAGGGTAGGTTGCGACAGTTGGCGACTCCACTGTGGACTGTTTTTTAGAGAGTTAGGCCATTTAATGCAATGTTTTATCATGACTTTCTCCTTTGTTGGTTTCCCTTTATTTGTCTTATGTTCTTGTGTATATAAACTATTTGTTGCTTTTAGTGTGTTTTAGAATGTATGCATGAGGTAAATATTTATTCGTTTGATGCACACAAACACTAACACTATTTGCACACACGGTGAGTTGAAAAAAAAAGGGGCCCTATACCCGGGTTCATGGGAACATAAGGAGTGGAGGTGAATCTGTGATCATGCTAGGTCTCCGACTTGCTTGATTGCAGTGAACCTTCATCTAGAGTTTTTCTCTTTGAAAACATATTGTTGCTAGTAGTCCCTACTGCTGCAGTATGTTCTTCGAAGAGGATGATACCTCTAGAAACCATCAAGAGAGATATGACCACCTTGGGAATTATCACTAAAAGCCCTTTTAGTTCCCTCCCATATAGGTCCCTTTAAATAGGGGCACGGAGCAAACACGTTGCGTGCCATTTTTTCACATTGCCATGCATAAGTGTCATATACCCTTTTGCTTATATTTGTTTGTGAATATTGTCGTACTATGTACATCCCCGTGTTGTGCCTTTCGCATATGCATCATGCGTGGGTTTCGTCTTTGATCCCCTCACTTTAGCAAACCGGCGGAGGGTCCGTGTCGCCTTCTTAAAAACATACGTTGGGTGCCATGCTGCCCAAACGTTGTATCCAAGAAGGGGACAATTTCTCGGGCTCCCGTATTCGTAAATTGCATTTGTGTCATATGCATTTCTTCATGCATTCATCCATTCCACCCATGATAGATGTCGGAGTTTTGATTCGCACTAGATTTTATTTCACTTTAGTAAAACATGGGATCAAGCCTTCGCTTAAAAAGAGGTTCTATCAAGTCAAAATCAAGAGCTTAGAGGTCACTAGTTTATGAGAGTTGGGGCAATTAATGGGTCAACTTCAAACGGCAAGCCTTCCGCAAAGCCTATGGTAAGATTTGGGACCTAGCTAGGGTAGAAGTCTCCATGGAACCGATTGCATCCCTTTCCCAGTATTATGACCAACCCCTAAGGTGCTTCACATTTGAGGACTTCCAGCTAGTGCCGACTGTGAAAGAGTTTGAAGAAATCCTGGGATACCCACTGGGAGGAAGGAAGCCATATCTTTTCTCTGGGTTCTATCCCTCCACGACAAGAGTTGCCAAGGTAGTGAAAATCTCAGCACAAGAGTTGGACCGTGTAAAGCAAAACAGAAATGGAGTAGTCGGAGTACCAAGGAAGTGTTTGGAGGAAAGGGCAAAGGCCTTGGCAAATCAAGGCGAATGGGCTTTCTTTTATTGACATCTTGGCGCTTTTGATCTTTGGAGTTGTCCTCTTTCCGAATATGGAAGGGTTAGTGGACCTAGCAATGATTGACGCTTTCCTCGCCTTTCATCATGGCAAGGAAAGCCCGGTCGTCGCCATTTTGGCCATGTATGACACGTTCGACCGGGGATGTGAAAAGAGTGGCGCAAGAATTGTTTGTTGTGCACTGGCTCTCTATGTGTGGCTGGTTTCACACCTTTTTCTCCAACAAGGTAGGCCCGTCTATCCGCTACAACGTCACCGCTCGCGCGTCGAACAAGGAAAGGCGAATTGGGACCAACTCTTGACTAGCATGGAGGGGCGTCTGTTAATTTGTTCCCTCGCTAGAAGGAAGGAAGAATCAGGATTCTATCTTCATGCGAAGGATGTCCAAATGTTCCCTTGATGGAACAAGGGGTTGTATTAATTATAATCCTGGCCTCGCCATAAGACAGCTTGGCTACCCCATGAGAGGAGTGCCATCAGACGAAAGCATCACGCCTTTCATCGCATGGGGTTTCAGTGACCACAACGCGAGGGTACTCCAAGGAGTTCGCAAGGCATGGGATGCGGCGTGAAGAAAGGACAGAGAGCTTAGGGGAAGCAGTAATGGGATCATCGGCGGCTATCATAAGTGGCTGAGAGTCCGGACACAAGGATTGGATTGGCTCCCAAATCTAAAGACTGTGAGAGACAATGAGGTTAAAGCTTCGGAAGAAAGTGATGAGGTACAAGCCCTAAAGGCAAAGCTTGAAAGAGCCCGGGTAGTCAAAGAGAAGTTCAAGTCCATAGCCATCAAAGTCTGAAGAGAGTATGATGAACTAAGGGACGTCAATATGGCCACTGATGAAGCCTTGGAATGAGAAACCAAGAAGGCCCGAAAGGAAAAACACGACCAAAACAAGTTTTGAGGGGCTTTATAGGGCAGCAATAGTGAGCTCAAGCTCCGAAGAGGTGAAAGGAATCATCACGGGTCAAAGGCATGATCTTGAAGGACGAGCTAAAGGCTTGCCTTAGGTCGAAAAGAAATTTGTCCCAACAGTTAAAGCGAGACTGAAGGGAATATGTGGGCCATCATCGATGAGTGCAAAGAGAAGCTAAATCTAGCGACGACTCACGAGCAAAGGCTAGAGGATGAGTACGCCAAGATATCAGCAGAAAGGGAAGCAAGGGAAAGGGTAATTGATTCATTGCACCAAGAGGCAATAATGAGGATCCCAAGGAGATCCACGGACTTCTCAGCTATTGTCAGCATATGATAGACTTAATGGACCATATGATTAGAAACCGCTAGGAAGTTTGTATTGTCGCTCAGATCTTGACTAGTTATAAACTTTGTGAATAAAATGAGTTTATCCCACGTTTTTACTCCAAAAATCAGTGCGAATCAAGTCACTCCCACATTTTATCTCTAGCATGCATTGTATGTTGGTCTCGTCCTTTGTCACGGGAAGCCGGAAGGTCCATATCACCTTCTTAACTGTACACATAGGGCACTGCGCCCCCAAATGCACAAGTAAGAAGAGATAATTTTCCGGGCTCTCGTGTCCGTAAAATGCATTCATATCATGCATCGCATAAGCATCTCTTCATAACATCATAATGAACATATCGTTCCTGCATTTGTTCGTTATCATATTCCAGCCTCACATTTTGCATGAGTCATGGCATCATCATGCATATGCATTCAACAAACATTTTGATCTACAAAATTGCATACCATTTGTTTTCATGTTTGCTCATCCTTGCGTTTTCCTCTACAAAACAAAAACAAAAAAGGGGAAGCGTGAAAACTTCACACTACATTCTTAGTTGCATGTGTTAGGCACCATGAGCCAACCATGTTGGGATCATAAACCCATTTCTAAAAAAAAAATAAAAAAAAAACACACACAACAACAAAACAAAATAATTGAACATGGTACCTAATGCATGGTTAACTAGGAAATGGTGTTTCTTCGGGCATCTCAATTTCATAATTACATTTTCCATGCATAGCTTAAAGTATGCCCGAGTCATTCATCCCTATGAGATGTTGTTGAAGTATTGGCGATCAGAATTGCCATTCCTTGGATTATAGGGTTGAACCAAGCTCATGCTTTTACAAAAAGGTTCATCAAGTCAAGTTGAAATATGGAAGTAACCGTCTTGCAAAATTGGGGCAAAAGATGAATCGAGTCACATCATTGCTTCGTCTACTGCCAAACATATTTAGGATTGTTGATGTCCTTGTTACTTCCAGTTTCACCTTGACAAAGATGTCATGGACCATGTTGAAAATCTAAATTGATTCAACCTCATATCCTGCATAAAAATTCGCAATACTTCAACTGTACATCATTCGCATACATCCATGCTTTTCATTAGTTGCATTGCTCATTGCATTCTTTCCTTGAAAAATAAAATAAAATAAAATGAACTTAATCGTTATTATCAAAAAAGAAAAAAACACGCTTTACGGCGCCACTACCAAACCCGTGCTAGAGCTAGAGTAATGGGTGAAGTAGAGAAGGTGCAAGAGCAGATGAAGGCCGACATGGAGGCCATGAAAGAGCAAATGGCCACAATGATGGAGGCCATAAGAAGCATGAAAAAGATAAGGGAAGTCGATATGGTTGCAGTTGCCGCTACCAACGCTGTTGCTAAGGTGAACCCGATGCCCCCATCTGGTCTCAACCAAATGAATCATCCAACCTCAAATATGGTAGGCAAAGATTTGGGAAGTACGGACGACCCCATGATGTGCAAATTCAAAACGAGCACGCCTTCCCATCATATGGCTTGCCTCCCAACTATACACCACCCAATGTGGCATACACTCTCAATGAAAATCTCAATAACTCCACTCCGATACTCATTGAGAACCAATAACCTCGAACTGATCATGCACATGTCTCTTAAACCGTGGGGGAGACACATGAAATTCCCCATCACAATCTAGCCGACTTCGAGCCTTGGCTCGAATATGCCACTGAAGGGAAAGCAGTTGGTGGTATACCCCTTGAAAACACTTCGGAAGGCCCTCAGTATCACCCCCAACCACAACCCTCATGTTCCACAGCGGTTTAAAACCCTCATAACTATGGCAGGAATGGGAAAGTTGGATCATCTAGAGGAAAGGCTTAGGGCCATTAAAGGAGGTGAAGATTATGCCTTTGCTAACCTAGAAGAGTTGTTCCTAGTACCTAATATCATCACCCCTCCCAAGTTCATGGTGCTGGACTTTGACAAGTACAAGGGGACTACTTGTCCCAAGAACCATCTAAAGATGTATTGTTAGAAGATGGGGGAATACGCAAAAGATGAGGAATTGCTGATACATTCCTTCCAAGAAAGTCTTACTGGGGTAGCTGTTACCTGGTACACTAACTTGGAACCTTCCCGAGTCCATTCTTGGAAGGACCTAATGGTTGCCTTTGTTAGGCAGTATCAGTACAATTTTGATATGGTTTCGGATAGGATGCAACTACAGAACATGTGCAAAAAGGGGGACGGATCTTTCAAAGAACACGCCCAAAAGGTGGAGGGATCTGGCGGCCCAGGTGGTACCCCCAATGATGGAAAGGGAGACGATAATCGTGATGGTAGACACATTATCGATACTCTACTATGAAAAGATGGTGGGCTACGCACCCTCAAAGCTTTGCGGATTTGGTCTTCGCCAGTGAAAGGATCGATGTGGGTCCGAAAAGAGGCAAATTTGATCATCCTACTAGGACGACTGAGAAAACTGGGGCAAATGAAGAGGGTGAGAAAGAGGGAGAAACCCATGCTGTGACTGCCATTCCTATACGACCAAGTTTCCTACCAACCCAACAATGTCATTACTCAGCCATTAACAAACCTCCTCCTTACCCACCAACTAGTTATCCATAAAGGCCATCCCTAAATCAACCACAAAGTCTGTCTATCGCACTTCCAATGACGAACACCACCTTTAGCAAAACCAAAAACACCAACCAAAAATGAATTTTGCAGCGAGAAAGCCTGTAGAATTCACCCCAATTCCAGTGTCCTATGCTGACTTGCTCCCATATCTACTTGATAATTCAATGGTAGCCATAACCCTAGCCAAGGTTCATCAACCTCCATTTCTCCGAGAATACGACTCGAACGCAACGTGTGCTTGTCACGGAGAAGCCCCGGGGGGTTCCATTGAGCATTGTAGGGCTCTGAAGCGTATGGTGCAAGGTCTAATTGGTGCGGGCTGGCTGAAATTTGAGGAGAATCGCGTGTAAATCCTGACATTGACAAGAGATGCCACACATGGGGCAATTTTGAAGGCTGTTGTTAGGTGTCTCTAATGACTCATCAGGATTTCCAAGTTTATGCCATTATTGTAAACCACAGTTACAATGTTAAATGAAATGGATAAAGTTGATATCTTTGTCCCTCATCCTCTCACAAACGCATGTTTGCTTATTCAACTTTCACCGGAATGTGGGTGCAAGCCATTGGTCTGTTTGCTCAAGCGACCTGCGCTCCTGAGTGTTGACTTCTAAGACTGTTCAATCAGAGATTACTCGTCTTGCACGTTGGTGGGGGTGCCGTAAAATAACGAGTAAAGTTCAAAACAAATAAGTTTCAAAATAAAAAAAAAATAAGTTTCAAAATAAAAAAATAAAAAAGGCATTTGATTGACTGTGTTTTCAAGTAAAAATATAGACGTTCATGTGACTTCATTTTATCATTCCGGAAAGTTTATCTTCTTAGAGAAGCGAGTTGTCAAGAATAGGATGTTGGACAAATGGCCTCTGTTATCTTAAGAAAGGGGGGGTTGAATTAAGATGCACAGACTATTCCCCAATTGAACTATCACTCTTTCTTTTTGGATTAACAATTCACCCTTAACATGAATTACTCAAAAGACAAATCAAAATAAACTTCTTTAAAGCAAAAGATAAATAGCAATAAAAGAAGTTTAAAGGAAAAGAGGAATGCAAACTTGATTTATACTGGTTCGGCCACTTCCCGCGCCTACTTCCAGTCTTCAAGAAACCCACTTGAGATTTTCCACTCTCTTTGTAAAACTCCTTTTACAAAGTCTGAACCACAAAGGGACAACCCTTCCCTTGTGTTCAGGAATCCTCTACAACAAGAGACCCACGGTCTCTTAATCCCGTTTTAGAAATAAGAAGAAGAAATCTCTCTTAAAAGAGATAGATTGTACAATGAAGATCAATCAAAATTCCTTATTAAATATGCAAGTGGTTGACCAAGGAATCTTTTTGAGAGGATAAGACATTTCAGTTCAGAAAAACTCTTAATCTTTTGCGAGGATAAACTTTGTGGGCAATGAAAAACTCTCTTTAAATTCGTGCTTCCAAGCCATCTTTGATGGCCATTCATGAACCATTTGAATAGATGTGACTCTTGGAAATTATTTTCCGAAAATCCCCTCTGGTAATCGATTACAAGACTAGTGTAAACGATTACAGGTTTTGAAATTTGAATTAAAAAAAAACTGCTGGTAATCAATTACCATCCGTGTGTAATCGATTACACTTTATAAATTTTGAAATTTCAAGTGACTGTTATAAACATTTTCAGCTGCTGGTAATCGATTACCAGAGAGCAAATCTCAATTTGAAATGATAGAATTCTTTGGTCAAACCTTTTGTTTTTCAATTTGGGAACTTCTTCCTAAGATTCTAGAGATCAACTTGATCATATATCTTGATTTTCTTGGATTCTTGCCTTGAATAAAACTTGGAAGCACTTGATCCTTTGGCATCATCAAAACATCAAAACATCTTGCTTCTACATAGGAGTCATTTGACTTAATCCATCAAAAAATCCTTCAACTATTTCTCGTCCTTGGAAAATTCTTTTTGCAAGAATCAACTGCTTCTTTCATTCTTCCTCACTACGAGGCTATGAAAACAAGACAACAATTGGTACCTCAAAGCCTTACACTGGGGCAATGAGGGACATCGTGCATGAGCCTCAAGTGAACCTAGGGGCAGATTAGAAGTTCTCACCTAATAGGTTCCCACCTACAAGGTCATGACGAAAGACAACGATTGGTACCTCAAAGCCTTACACTGGGGCAATGAGGGGCACCGTGCATGAGCCTCAAGTGAACATAGGGGCCGATCAAAAGTTCTCACCCATCGATGTTTTCAACAAAAAAGGGGGACAAACCCTAGGATTTCAATGGATTGATTAAACATCAAACGACTCCATTGCCGTCACTCCAAAATGGTCAAATGACTAAATCAAACAAAACACACACTCTGAGGGAGTTCTCGAAGAGATTTGCAAAAGATAGGATAAGGTTACATGGACTATCACCTTTTTCAAAAGGACAGTCAATTTGTGTTTTCCAAAAAAAAAATCAAATCAAAATCAAAATCACAAAATAGGGAAAGAATGTCATGAACATTGTACAATTTTCCATAACATTGCATTATTGCATACAAAGCCTGCATTTACTGCATTTCAAGATGAAGGTTGCATACATTTGCATCCCCAAAAAATCATCATGTTCATATTAGGTAATAAGTGAATAGATGAGAGGCCCTCTCAAAGAGTCAACCTCTTGCTTTCTTGTAAGGTTAAAGTCCTTTGGTACTTGTACCTATTGGCTCGCCTTCAAAGGACTGCATGTCCTCACCTTCAGAGGGCTACACGCCCTCGCCATCAGAGGACTGCATGTCCTCACCTTCAGAGGGCTACACGCCCTCGCCATCAGAGGACTGCATGTCCTCACCTTCAGAGGGCTACACGCCCTCGCCATCAGAGGACTGCATGTCCTCACCTTCGTAGGGCTACACGCCCTCACCTTTAGAGGACTGCATGTCCTCGCCTTCAAAGGGCTACACGCCCTCGCCATCAGAGGACTGCATGTCCTCACCTTCAGAGGGCTACATGCCCTCGCCATCAGAGGACTGCATGTCCTCACCTTCAGAGGGCTACACGCCCTCGCCATCAGAGGACTGCATGTCCTCACCTTCGTAGGGCTACACGCCCTCGCCATCAGAGGACTGCATGTCCTCACCTTCGTAGGGCTACACGCCCTCACCTTTAGAGGATCACACGTCCTCACCTTCAGAGGGCTACACGCCCTCGCCATTAGAGGACTGCATGTCCTCACCTTCAGAGGGCTACACGCCCTCGCCATCAGAGGACTGCATGTCCTCACCTTTAGAGGGCTACACGCCCTCGCCATCAGAGGACTGCATGTCCTCACCTTCGTAGGGCTACACGCCTTCACCTTTGGAGGACTACACGTCCTCGCCAACAGAGGGCTGCACGCCCTCACCTTCAGAGGACTACACGTCCTCACCTTCAGAGGACTACACGTCCTCGCCTTCAAAGGGTCATGTACCTTCACCTTTGTAGGGCTACACGCCCTCACCTTCAAAGGACTACACGTCCTCACCTTTAGAGGACTACACGTCCTCGCCATCAGGGGGACATGCCCTCACCTTTAGAGGATTGCATGTCCTCGCCATCATAGGACTACACTCCCTTGCCTTCAAAAGGCGACACGTCCTGAACTTCAGAAGGCTACACGCCCTCGCCTTTAGAGGGCTACGCGTCCTCACTTTCAGTGGGCTCCATATCCACACCTTAAGATAATTTAAGGTCCTCTGTCCTTAAATGCTTAACCGAGACTTGCACTCCCGGTTAAGGGACCAGTAGTTTCCTTTTAACGGTTCCTGGGCCACCCCCTGATATTGGAGGAGGGCCAACTGTGCGAGCACAACCAGAGAGGGAGGCTATCACACAGCTACTATGCATGCCGGGGCAAGATTTCACCCGTGCCGCTGCAAAGAGACGAGTGCGGATCATGCACACCAACATGACCACTCTTACATAGATATAGATGACATTGCTACTTAGCAACACTCTGCCCAGCGACCGCAATGCCAATCTCCCCCTGCAAAAGTATCAGTTGGTCTGTGTCGTCCCGACATGGGTAAGTATGCATATGGTTCAACTGATTTCTGATACCATCTATTGTTTGCAGGGATCGCACCCACAAAGACACCCAGTGGACCTGAAGAAGTCCAACAGGGCCCTGGGGTTTCCAGCTCTGGTTAAGGGCCTCTGTCGGCCCTACAGGGCGCCCGTTCCCCCCAGCAAGTTCATGTCGTCGTGGCATAGGTAAGTATGCACTTCCCCCAACTGATTTCTGATGTCATCTATTGTTCGCAGGGATTGTGCCCGCAAGACACCTAGTGGACCCAAAGAAGGCCAACAGGGTCTTGGAGTTGCCAGCTCTAAATACGGGTCTCTGTCAGTTCTACAGAGTGCCCGTCGCCCCAACAAGGTCATTAGGCCCCACATTAACCGGGCTTTCATCAAGAAGTACTGCGCCCCCAGACGGGCGCAGGGCGAAACACCACATCAGCATTGGGATGGCCGGTGGCGGGCAATAGACACACCGCCACCACCTCTAGAGTTCACCTCAGCTCATCCATAAAAAGGTTAGAGCGTTGCCTACGACACATGGCCGACCCATAGGCGACCAAGTCCAAAGCCAAAGGTAAGCAAAGTACTAGGTCAGTGACCGACAAGTCATAAGGCGTCCAGCTCAAGACGTTAAAGAAGCGCTACTAGGAGGCAACCTAGTAACTTTTAAATTTCTGCTTGCTATTTGATCACCTTTTGTTTCTCAAGTCATATTGGGACACACCTAGTTGCTCATGATCCTAAGAATTTAAATAAAACGAGAACAAGCTCGGAAGGTAGTCATACCTCACAAAATATATGTATGCGTGTTTAGGTAGTGAAAAATACCTTAGATATGCATGTATGTAAACAAAAACACACTTCACAAAATATATATATGTATGTTTAGGTAGCAAGATGCCTTAGATATGCACGTATGTAGCAAAAAGATACCTCACAAAATATATATATGTATGTTTAGGTAGCAAGATACCTTGGATATGCGTGTATATAGCAAAAATACCTCACAAAAATATACACATGTTTAGGTAGCAAAATACCTCATGAAAAAAAAGGAAAAAAAAAACAAAAAAAAAACAAACAAGAAAAAGAAATAAACAAATGATAATGATAAAAAAAAGGAAGAAAAAAAAGAAAAAAAAGTTGTCTAGCTGAAGAACCAACATGTTTTTGAAAAGAGATGACTTTCAACTCTTCTTAAAAAAAAAAAATTCGCTGATCATAGCTAGTTTTTGAAAAAATGTGTGTACACCTGAAGGGTGAATGTTGTGAAATTTTCCCGGACGCCCGAAATGGACTCGGATGAATGCACAAATTGATAAAAGAACATATTTTGGAAACATTGGGTTGATTTGAAATAGAGGAAATGAATCCTGAGCCTTAGCATCACATGACCATAAAAATTTGACACTTGAGTGTCCACATAGGTGCGTGCATGACCAGTTTTGCATAAAATTTCCAAATCATCGTTTTTGCATTTGTGTCATGGAAATAATGTGGGGCATCCCTTTTTATCCTTGAACCAAACCAAACCCTGACATGTATCATGTCTAGCCATTCTACAAGCCTTGAGCCAAAATCCTAACTCACTATAAACCTTGACCCAGGGTGAGAATGTCAATCCTTACCCTCGAAAAAAAAAAAGAAGAGAGGAAAAGAAGGAAAATTTCCAATCAAAGAGAAAGCAAAAAGAAAAGAAAGGAAGTTCCCAATCAAAGAGTGGGAGAAAGCAAAAAGAAAAGAAAGGAAATTTCCAATCAAAGGATGGGAGAAAGTAAAAAAGAAGAAAGCTCCTGGTCAAAGAAACCAGAAGAAATGTGCAGAGAGGTCTTTGGACCAGACAATATCTGAGCATTATAGAATTGTCACCAAATGAACAAAAGAAAGAAAAGGAAACCATGACCTAAAGTGGTCTTCTCCCTTTGATTACCAACCAAAATCCTGTGCGTCGGCGACTTTTGCACCCCGCACTAAACAAAAAGAAAAAAAGGAAAATGCCAACAAAAAATCAAAAGCCAAAAACACACAAAAGCCGAAAAACCCACTAAAAGAACCCATTCCCAAGGGAAGTCCTATTGATCCATGATCACACATGTAATTTTTGATTTGATAGGAAATAATTTGCAAAGTCAAGTCATGACATATCTATGGTTCGGAATTAGGATGAAACACTTACCTGTGCGAGATTGATACACTTTGAGTGATTTTCTTCTATTTTTGTCGAACCCAGTGTTTCCTTTAAATGGTCATTTAGAAACGAAATGCTAACGTCCAAAATCTCATTTATGGTTATGGGGGGGTTTCATCAGCAGACTCTCCTTCCCCGGTAGACGCATTGTTTTTCACTAAAAAAAAAAGGCATATGCTGCTCTAATCAGTTGGAATATTTGTCTCTTTGCTAAAGCATGTTTGCATTTTAGTGGAGAAAACACCGAGACTTTTTCAAGTCTCACAAGTTATCCAAAACTACGTAGGTCTGAGTTCCTCAATGGAGGATACGTAGGAGAAAGAGCCTCGCTTTTGTCGACCACACCACCTTTTGTTGCCATGACCCAAGAGCTGGTAATCCGCGGAGACCCCTTACAGTTATCCGCACCTCGTCATTCAGTGACCCCAAGTGTGATTGATGAGCAGAGGCCAATATGGTCATTTGCGCCCTTTCCGGAGATGTCAACATCTTCCGGTGGAGATTTTTTCAAGTCTCACAAGTTATCTAGAACTACGTAGGTCTGAGTTCCTCATTGGAGGATACGTAGGAGCAAGAGCCTTGCCTTTGTCGGCTGCCCCACAAGATCTGTCATATTGACCCTGAGGTCATGTGACATGCGGAGACAAAATTTGGTCATTCCGCACCCCTTTGCCATTCAGACACAGTCGTGTCCGATGGCACACAAAGACAAAATTTGGTCATTCTGCACCCTTTGTCATCCAGAGGCGGCGGGCCCGATGACATGCGGAGACAAAATTTGGTCATTCCGCACCCCTTTGCCATTCAGATACAGTCGTGTCTGATGGCACGCAGAGACAAAATTTGGTCATTCTGCACCCTTTGTCATCCAGAGGCGGCGGGCCCGATGACATGCGGAGACAAAATTTGGTCATTCCGCACCCCTTTGCCATTTAGACACAGTCATGTCCGATGGCACGCAGAGACAAAATTTGGTCATTCTGCACCCCTTTGTCATCCAGAGGCGACAGACCCGATGACATGCGGAGACAAAATTTGGTCATTCCGCACCCCTTTGCCATTCAGACACAGTCGTGTCCGATGGCACGCAGAGACAAAATTTGGTCATTCTGCACCCTTTGTCATCCAGAGGCGGCGGGCCCGATGACATGCGGAGACAAAATTTTGTCATTCCGCACCCCTTTGCCATTCAGACACAGTCGTGTCCAATGGCACGCAGAGACAAAACTTTGTCATTCTGCACCCTTTGTCATCCAGAGGCAACGGGCCCGATGACATGCGGAGACAAAATTTGGTCATTGATGTGCCATCATTTTCTTCTATTTTCTAAACCCTTTTTGCACCATTTTAATTATTGATTGGTCTTAATTGTCAATTAATTAGGCAGTTTTATTATTTGGGCCCATTCAGCCAATTTGATGTTTTTAATCTAATTTCAGGAATTAATGAAGCATTGGGCTTGAATCTAGCATTGGGCTTGAATCTAGAATTGGGCTTGGACTTGAAGAGGGCAGACTAATTTATTCTATAAAATTAGATCTTATCTTATCTTATCTTATCTAGATTTGATTTGATTTTACTTATGGGCTTGGATTTAAAACATATTTGTAAGCTTTGGGGCTGAAAAAAAACTATATAACAGCACCAAGGTTCTAGTTTAGGGAGCCCCCCCTCTCTCTCCCTCGCGGGAGACTCTCTCTCTCTCTCCTCTCTCTCTTCTATTTTTCGTTTTTAGTTTTAGTCTCTTTTCTCTTTCTCTTTTATTTTCGTTTTTTTTCAATTCCAGTTCAGACTTTTAGTTTTATTAATAAAATTTCATTCTCTATTTGATTAATGGAAGGCTAAGTCCGCAGCGTTGTTTTCCCTTGAGGATCAAGCACAGTTCTCTTTGAGGTTCTATTATTACTGTTAAATTCTGTTTAGTTTTTCCTCTTCACTAATTACTTTGAATTTGTTGCTTTTAATTCATGCATGCTTAGTGCTTGATTAATTGTCTCTGCGCTTAATTTACGTTCATGCTTAATGATCGTTTATGAGTAATTGGTGTATGTGATGTTTAATCACATAATGAATGCCTTATGTTGAATTTCGCTTAGTAATTTAATTTAGGGTTGGATTAAGTGGTTAAACTGATGAAGGATAAACTCTCGTAACCTAGGATAAGAAACTTGCTTGTGAATCAAGGGGAAGCAACGTGTTTTAATTCTGATATTTTCTAATTCACATATATTCGCTGTTTAATTTACAAAAGCAAACAACCCCCCCCCCCCCATCGTTACTGTTACTGTTACTGCAAGTATATTATGAACATTTGGTTTGTCACTGCTCGTTGGGAAACGACCTAGGATCACTTCCTAGTTACTACATTTTAATGTTTATTTGATTCGGGTACGGCCTCGATCAGTCATTCCACACCCCTTTGCCATTCAGACACAGTCGTGTCCGATGGCACGCAGAGACAAAATTTGGTCATTCTGCACCCTTTGTCATCCAGAGGCGGCGGGCCCGATGACATGCGGAGACAAAATTTGGTCATTCCGCACCCCTTTGCCATTCAGACACAGTCGTGTCTGATGGCACGCAGAGACAAAATTTGCTCATTCTGCACCCTTTTGTCATCCAGAGGCGGCGGGCCCGATGACACGCAGAGATTTACATCATCTTCCGCACTTACAAGATCTGTCATACTGACTTTTGAGTCACGCTGACGGGCGGAAATACCCTAGTGGTTATCCGTATAAACATTCTTTTGCTATCTGTAAGACAGAACGCTTGATAGCATGCAGAGATTGACATCATCTTCTGCACCTTTTGTTCCCTCGAGAACAACAAGTCATTTGCATGCGGAGATTTTATGGTCACCCGCGACTCTCGTCAATCGAGAGGAACGAAATTAGTGTCTTATCTTTACTTTCCTTTTATCTCCAATAAAAGACAAGTAAAGAGGGGCAACTGTCATACCCTAATTTCGTCCGGGGACCTTTGCTTGATGGCATGCGACCTTTGTTTGGTCCTTGTAAGGTGCTTGGCACCCATCATTAGGAAATTTGTGAAATTCCGGGACATGCCGAAAAACAAAAGAAAATATTGATGCACAATCCGTAAAGGTTCCATGACACACCGGAAATCAAATGGAAGCATCGTTGCATAATTAGTGAGGTTTCGTAACATTCTGTAAGTCAAAAAGGGGATGATTATGTAATCCGCAAGGTTCCGTAACATTACGGAAAGAAAACAAGTATCGTTACGAAATTCGTAAGTTTCCGTAACGTTACGAAAAAAGAATCACCAAAAAAAGCAGAGGAGGTGTACTTAGTAAAAATGGGGGTGCAAATAGCAACCAGGCCCACTTGGGCCCTCCAGAAGATTCCTCCAGAAGGCTGTTGCTTCTGGAGGAAGCAACCTGGCTCGCCTGGGCGAGCTGGGCGGCAAGCATCTCCCCTATTTTGCTACAAATAGGGGAGGAAGTGAGAAGGAAAAGGGTTCAGCCCCTTAGGCACTTCTCTCTCTTTCGAATTTGCTTGGAAAAATTGTTTCCGTGAAGAAAATCTAAGCCGAGGCGCTTCCGAAACGTTTCCGTAACGTTTCCGAGAAGAATTTCGCAAAGGTTTCGACCGTTCTTCGACGTTCTTCATTCGTTCTTCATCGTTCTTCGATCTTCAACGGGTAAGTACCTCGAACCAAGCTTTTTCGATTCATTCTATGTACCCATGGTGATCCACATTGTGTTTTGTATATTTCTATTCTCGTTTCATTTACTTTCTATACCCCCTCTTGACGTGCTTAAGCCATTTTACTTAAGTCATTTCTCGCTTAACCTAAAAATAAAATAAATTTCCACCGATCGTTTGAATTGTATTATCCGTAAACTTCGGTTAAAATGAATTCCGACCGTTCGGTCGTGCCGTAACCACGTTGGAAATCAAAAAAGAGGTAAAACATAATATAATAATCAAAAAAACATCTTTTAGGTAAAATAAAGCGGAAAATCAATCGGACGTTTTCTCTTTGGAATTTCTCATTCTTAACCGAATTGACTAATAACTAAAGTGAAACTAAGGCTAAAATCAACTCGCCTAGTCAAGCTCGTCCATAAAAATAGGTTTTTGAAGTTTGTCATTTCAATTTCTTACTAAGTAAATGGATCATTTTTTAAGGTCCAACGCCTTAAAATGGTCACCTCTTAAGTAAAAAAGAATCACTTGATAAGAAAGAACTACGTAGGTCTGATTTCCTCATCCCAATTGAGGAATACGTAGGAGCAAAGAGAAACACCCTTGTCGACCACAAAAAGAGAAAAAAATAAAAAGGGTATAAAGGATATAGAGACATAAAAAGGAACATAAAAAAAAATCAAAGTCATGTTTGCACATTCGATTAAAGGCTGCCGTCCCTTGGGACGTACGTGTGGGGTGCTAATACCTTCCCCGTGCGTAAATACAACTCCCGAACCTTCCACTTAAAAGTTCGTAGATCGCGTCTTTTCCGGTTTTTCCGACGTTTTCCTCAAATAAATGTTGGTGGCGACTCCGCGCGTATTCCTTTCGTGGAACACGCATCCCGCGAGTCTCGCGTCACCCTCCCGCCGAAGGGTAGGTTGCGACACCTATGTTTAGGTTGCCTTTGTTTGTAGTGTAGATAATAGCTGGGAGCTTATAGATAATGTTAGAGATAAACATTTGCTTATAGATAAAAGGTAGAAGATAATTGTACCTTGTAGATAATGTGTGGGCTTATAGATAATTAATTACTTGCCAATAAATAAGATATTCAAATACATTTGAATATTAGTAGGTTAGAGATAACTTGCTTGTTAGGGAGCCCGACTGCTAAGGGTCAGGCGTCCACGCTCTTGTAGTAGGACTAACTTGGAGAGTGGACACGTGTCTCTAAGTTCCAAGTAGGATGCCACGTGTATTTTGTGGGTCCTGGACAATACATTATATATGCATACAAAAGAAATTGCAAAGTGGAAATAAAGAAAAAGAGCGACCACCTTCCCCATTGTCTTTGTTGTTCTAATCAACAACTTCCTTTGCTATGAAATCCCTAGCTAACCCTTGCATTCACATAAGCATTGAAATCAATGGCCTTAAACCAATGTACTCCAAATTTTTCTCCTCTCCAAAGACATCACTAGAATTATAATGTGGAAGGAGAAAACGTGAAGCACTGTTTGAAAAGAAAGTGAAAAAATGAAAGAGTAGAGAGAAGTGGGTGGGTGGTTGTTAGTCGCCTTATACGACTAACTTTTGCATAGAAATTATTTTCCAAAACTTGTATAGTTCCCAAATTTATGGTTGTTTTGGAGTAATCTTGTAAATAAATCTTGTTTTATTGTTAAAGTTGTCTTTAGAATATGTCCATTGGATGTAATGATGAAATCTATGCATTTTCAGGTAAAAAAGAGGCTAAGTCATGAAGTGCAAAAAGTGACAGTTGTGCTTAGCTCAGCAATTGGGCTAAGTGCGCATCCACTGCTAAGTCCAGCTTCAGCGCACTTAGCACGAAGGAGAATCTGCTAGAGCATCAGCATCAAGGCTGCGCGCTAAGCGCGAGATTAGTGCACTAAGCACAGCAAGTGTCTTCAGCCAGGCTCAGCGCACAACTGGCGCTACGCTCGAATCCACTTACCCGAGCTAAGCGCAAGGGTGGCGCTAAGTGCAACGTCGCGAATTCAGAGCCTATTTAAAGCCTGTCTTGTGTAGAATTAGGGTACACTTTGACACACACTTTTAGAGACTTTTAGACAGATTGTAGGCAGAAGAAAGGGCACAGATTCCAGAGCACACCACTGTGCCTATTTGAGCAAAAGAATCCTAGAAGCATCAAGAGGAGCAACTTGTGCATTGAAACCTAGGTTTTGTAAGATTATTATTGTTTGGGTTTCTTTGTAATGGCTAGCTAAGCATCCTAGTTGGGTATTTCTATTGAACAGCTGATGTAAATACCTAATATCTAATTGATTATGTTTTCTGCGTTCAATGCTTCCTTCAATGCTTAATGTTTGTATGCTTTTGGTCTGATCATCCATATGTGTGCATAGTTAGGTGACTTTAGCATTGGGAAATGTACTGTTGCCTTAGAACTTGATTGAAGCAGGATCAAAACTTAATCTTACAAGAGGGATCTGCAGATTAAGTTTTGGTTTTAATTATGCTTTTACAATAATGTTGTTTAGTCTAGGCCTAGTCTTACAAGAGGGATCTGCGGATGAATCTTAGGCTAAATTACGCTAAACTTTCATAAGCTGCTTGAGCTGAGTCTAGTCTTACAAGAGGGATCTGCGAACAAAACTCAATTTAAGTTAGTCTAAACCTAAGAGGGCTATCTAAATTGGGCTTAGTCCAACAAGAGGGATCTAAGGACGAAGCTTGGATTGATTCAGTCTGACGAGGGATCGAGGTTTAGTAATTTAGGCTACAACATAGAACACAAGAGCATGATTGATTAGAGAAATATATTTATATGCATCAGCTTGTTTGTGAGAAAGACCCAACATTTCTACCTACTGCTATCACTTTTACTTACTTTGCATTTTATAGATTTAGCATAAAAGTTTAGTTTAAATTTTGTTTGAAATTATCAATCATACATGTTCTCTCAACAATGCTTTATTTCTGAACTTAATTCAGGCCAACGTTAGTTCCCTATGTTCGATACTCGGATTCATCTGTTTTAATTTTTAAATACTTAATGATCCGGTGCACTTTTTGGCAAACCGGATTTCCCTTGAATATATTTGAACGAAGAAAAAGTGGAACAAAAAGCAACTGCAGGGGAAATCCAACAAAGTATTTATGGTGCTGTTGCTGGGGAACTAAGCTGTTAGTAGAGTTTAGTTCAGTTTTGCAACATTACTTTATTTTTGCTTTCTTTGATTTATTGATTCTTTTGACTAACATAGTAGTTATAGCACATTCATTGTTCTTTTGAACTGGATAACTGTTGTTCTGTTTTCTTGTATGCAAAGAAGATCTACTGCAGGTGATTTGATCCCCATTGATTTGGAGATTAACACCACTTGTAGGAGGCGAAATCAAGAGAGAATTAGAACTTTTTTGCAGGATTTAGAAGCAGCAGCAATTCCAGAGGAAGAACCTCAATCTTCTGAGGCATCTTCTAGTTTTCCTATTGTAGGACATTCTCATTCAGATCATATCGAAGACCACATCATGGAGGAAGAGCCAAGAAGAGTCACCCTAGAAGATTATTCAAGTTCTAATGTGCCACAATTTTTCACCAGCATTGCTAAACCAGAAGTTCAAGCACAAATCATTACATATCCACCATCATTGATTCAGTTGATTCAAAATAATTTGTTTCATGGTTTACCAAACGAAGACCCATATGCACACTTAGCCACCTACATAGAAATATGCAATACTATTAGGTTGGCTGGAGTGCCTGAAGATGCAATCCGATTGAGCTTGTTTTCATTTTCTTTATCAGGAGAAGCTAAGAGGTGGCTTCACTCATTTAAAGGCAATAGTCTTAAGACATGGGATGAAGTTGTGGAGAAATTTCTCAAGAAATATTTTCACGAGTCCAAGACTGCAGAAGGCAAAGCCGCCATCTCTTCTTTTCACCAATTTCCCGATGAATCTTTGAGTGAAGCCTTGGAAAGATTCTGTGGTTTATTGAGAAAGACTATAACTCATGGATTCTCATAACCGACACAACTCAACATTTTATATATGGGTTAAGACCGCAGTCCAAGCAGCTATTGGACGCTTCTACAAGTGGAAAAATCAAATTGAAGACCCCTGACAAAGCCATGGATCTCATTGAAAATATGGCTGCAAGTGACATTGCTATTTTGAGAGATAGAGCTCACATTCCTACTAAAAAGAGTTTATTGGAGCCAACCTCCCGTGATGCATTGTTGGCACAAAATAAGTCATTGTCTAAGCAACTTGAGGCATTGACTGAAACACTAAGTAAGTTGCCAACTCAAATTCATTCTGCACATACTTCACATGCTTCTGTTTTGCAGGTTGCGGGATGTACCATCTTGGGGGAGCTCATGAATCTGGACGTTGTATCCCTATTGAAGAACAACCCACTCATGAAGTCAATTACATGGGAAATCAGCCCAGAAATAATTTTAATGCAGGAGGATTTTCTAAATTCCAACATGGCCAGCAATACAATCAACAACAGGGACAATGGAGGAACCACCCTGGGAATCAATTCAATAGAGATCAAGGTGGACCATCCACAAGGGCTAGTCTCTATGATCGCACAACGAAGCTAGATGAGACTCTAGCTTAGTTCATGCAGGTTTCTATGTCCAACCAGAAGAGCACAGAGTCTGCCATAAAGAATCTGGAGGTCCAAGTGGGACAGCTTGCAAAGCAACTGGCGGATAGATCATCAAGCAGGCTTACAACTAATACAGAGAAAAATCCCAAGGAGGGGTGTAAAGCTGTGATGACTAGAAGCAGAATGGCAATCCATGTGGATGAGAGTGAAGCTAAGAAGAAGATGGAGGAACATAAACAACAGTTGGCACCTAAGCCAGCACTTGAACCCATTTTTGATTTTGTAGAACTTGAAGATATTAATAAGGAGACTAAAGATGATAAGGAAGAAGAGACACCAATAAAAGAGAAAGAAAAAGAAAGAATAAAAGAAGAAGAAAAAGAAAAAGAAAAAAAGTTGAAAAATGAAAAACAAAAAGAGAAAGTTGTTGATGATGAGATGAGGAAAGGCAAGAGTGAGGCAAACACTGACAAGAAGAAGGATACTATTCCAAATGAAGGCAAGGAAGTACCTTATCCTTTGGTACCTTCCCGAAAAGAGAAAGAAAGACGGTACCTTATCCTTTGGCCAGATTTCTTGATATCTTCAAGAAACTGGAAATTACTTTACCCTTTGGAGAAGCACTTCAACAAATGCCCTCTATGCCAAATTTTTAAAAGATATGTTGACAAAGAAGAATCGGTACATCCATAGTGACAAAATTGTGGTGGAAGGCAATTGTAGTGTTGTGATTCAACGCATTCTTCCACCTAAGCACAAAGATCCTGGAGTTGTCACGATACCGTGTTCCATTGGTGAGGTTGTTGTAGGAAAAGCTCTCATAGACTTGGGAGCTAGTATCAACTTAATGCCTCTCTCCATGTGCCGGCGACTTGGAGAGATAGAGATAATACCTACACGCATGACCCTCCAGTTAGCTAATCACTCCATCGCAAGACCATATGGAGTGATTGAATATGTTTTGGTGAAGGTGAAACACCTTATATTTCCAGCTGATTTTGTGGTGATAGACATAGAAGAGGATGTTGATATTCCTCTCATTCTTGGCCGCCCATTCATGTCTACTACAAGCTGTGTAGTAGATATGGGAAAAAAGATGTTGCAAATGAGCATAAAAGATCAGAAAATCAGCTTTGATGTATTTCATGAAGATAAAGAACTACCTGACCAGAATGTCTGTTTTAAAGTTCATGTGATGGAGGAAAGAAGACCTGAGAAGAAGGTCCTTGAAGTGGGAACATTATTGGATCCTGGATAACAGGATGATGCGTCAAGCTAGTGACGTTAAAGAAGCACTTACTGGGAGGCAACCCAGCTTTTCTTTTCCTTCTATCTTTATTTTTATTTATTGCATGTAGTTAGGATATCTTGCTTGTGATTGTGATTGATTTCAGCTTGTTTAGTAATGAACAAAAAGGGTTTTTAAATTATGTGTGCAGAGATAAGCAAAAAATGACTTAGAAAAATTTTAAGATTTCTTATCCGCTAAGCACAAACCTTGCGCTAAGTATCTCTTCACGCGCTAAGTTGAGCTTGCTTGCGCTAAGTGCAAAGACCCCTTTATTGATTGGCTGAATTGTTCAACTAAGTGCACATCGCTGCGCTAAGCCCAACATCTTCACTGTAAGTTGAACCTTAAGCAGTGGGCTTAGTGTGGATGATGCACTAAGCACCACTTCCTCTTTGTGAAAATTTATTATAGCTTCACTAAGCGTGCCATCTTGCGCTAAGCCTCAGATTCATTCTGTAAGTTGAGCTTTCAAGCTGAGCTTAGTGGGAAAGGATGCACTAAGTGCCAACATCGTTCTGTTTTGAAGTCATTGGAAGTGCGCTTAGCACAAGTAGTGGCGCTAAGCCTGAATCACTCACTGTAAGTTGCAGCTTGATGTACGCTAAGCCTCGCATCTCAGACTAAGCGCATATTGCAAAAAGATTTTTGGTGTTGCAGAAAGCGCTAAGTGCCACTGCTGCGCTAAGCCCTAAATGCTTACAGGATTTTACAACTTCAAGTTGGGCTTAGTGCGAGGCTAGGCTAAGCACTAGTGTTTTAAACTCAAACGTCACGTTGACACGCTAAGCGTAGCTGCGCGCTAAGCGCGCCATACCAATTTCAGTTTTTATAAAGTAGAGGCAAAGGAACTTGGGTTGCTACCTTTGCACCCAAACCTCTACAACCTCTCATCCCTGAGCATTCTTTTGTTTCTGCAGTGTGCTTACTGCTCCTCTGCATCCTTTTTGCTTCCTTGTAAAGACAATCCAAGTAAGTTAGCATTTCTACTTTTACTTTCAGGCTCCAAACCTTTGGATAGTTGATTTATAGTTTTAGTGACTAGTATTGTTGTAGGTTAGGTTACTTAGTTTTAGGGTTAGGTATTTTAGGACTTTAGGTAGTTTAGAAGCCTATTAGGGGCAATGTGGTTAAAAAGGGGTGAAAACCCCTATGTGTATCTTTCTGGGATTTGCGATGAACGCGCTAAGCACGCCTGCTGAGCTTAGCTTGTTCATCACAACTGTTAAAAGTTTTTAGGATTTTTGATGATCACGCTAAGTGGACCATGTCGCACTAAGCGTGTTCATCATGGCTGTTGAACCAGAACGATGTAGATGCTAAGCGCGCATGTGTGCTAAGCATCAATGGTATACTAAGATACTCAAAGTTGTTCAGGCGCTAAGCCCAACTTGTTGAGCTAAGCGCCACTTAGGTTCTGTTTCTTTACCTTTGTAATAAGGCTAAGCGCACCTGTGCACTAAGCCTCGGTGTCTTTCTGTTGAGGCTGAGCTAAGCACCAGTATATTGCGCTAAGCTCCAGTCCTCTTCTGTTTCTAAAATTGTAGACTTAGGCTAAGCGCAGCTGTGCGCTAAGCCTATTCTGCAGAAGAAAAAAATCTATGTGTCTTCGAGCTAAGCGCCAGCTCGCTACGCTTAGTGCTTATGTTAATTTCATAAGGCACACTAAGCTTAGCATGCTGCGCTAAGCGCCCAGCTCTGTTTTCAGTTTAATTTTTCTATTTTCTTGAGAATAAACCTATACTAATCTCTTGTGTTTTGTCTTATATTTTGCAGATGGCTTCTAGGAAAAGAAAGGCACCCTCTACACCTACCCAAGCCAGATTCGATAAATCCAGATTCACTTCCCAAGAAGCTTGGGAAAGATACACCGACATTGTGGTGCCTCGTAAGCTGTTACCAGAGAGGAATGTGGTGGTCTACTATACAGAGTTTGATGAGTTCAAGGAGGAACTCGAGAGACGCCAATGGGATGAGGAGTTGACTGATTTTGCTGACAGCAACATCGATGTTGCCATTATGAAGGAATTCTGTGCAAGCCTCTATGACCCAGAGGACAAATCACCTAAGTAGGTGAGGGTGAAAGGTCATCTGATTAAGCTTGATGAGGATACTCTCAACACATTCTTGAAGACCCTTGTTGTTGTGGAAGAGGGGGAAACACTTTGTGCATATTCCAGATTTGCACTCCTGAGGTCTGACCCTCAGGAGTTAGCTGCTAAGCTCTGTATCCCCGGGAGGGATTCGAGCTTAATGTTGATGGTTATCTGTTGAAGATATTAAGGAAGAACATGACCACCCTAGCTCAGACATGGAGTGTTCTTTCCTTCTCTAACCTGATTCCTACCTCCCATACTTCTGATGTCACCCTAGATAGAGCCAAACTCATTTATGGCATCATCATGAAAATGGATTTGAATTTGGGGTACCTCATCTCCCACTAGATCTCCCTCATAGCACAACATGACACATCTAGACTTGGATTCCATGCCTTGATCACAACTTTATGTAAGGCTAGGGGAGTGTAGTCAGATTCGAGGTCCCTGGAAAGCCTGAGTCCAGCCATTAATTTGGCATATATTAAGAAGAATTGTTGGAATCTTGATGATCCAACAGTAACTTTCAGAGGACCTAGGAAGGCCAGGGGTAAGAGATCTGAGGCCCCTTCCACTTCAGCACCATCAGAGGCACCATCACCTTCTTCTTCTACAGTACCTCCCTCTCCATCCACTTAGACTCCAATTATTCCTCCTACATCAACACAGATTCCACTTCCAGCTCCTCTTTCTACAGGTTCAGCAGACTTTATTTTTACTCCACAAATGTTGCACTTCATGCTCCAGAGCATCCACAGGGGGCAGTCCATCATCATGTAGAGCCTTCAGGGTTTGGGCTTGTCCTCCATTATGAGCATGGATGAGTTTGATGCTCAAGTGACCTGGCCAAGAGACCAGCCCTCTTCCTCTGGAGAGGGTGGGGCCTCTACAGCCCAGGAGCCTATGACTGAGGAGCCATCAGCACCAGCACCAGCAGCAGCAGAGGAGGAGACCACTCCAGATCAGACCCCACAACCATCTCCATCCTCGGCACCTGCTCCTGAGGAGACTCAGCCATCAGCACTGGATCTTAATGAAGAGCAGCCACAGGAGGAGCAGGACGTTTAAATTTTTTGCATTCTGAACACTTTAGTTATTCTTAGTTATTTTATGAGTATGTCATTGAAATTTCAGCTTTTATGTTTCCGTTCTTTAAATTTCACTAGTGTAGTTGTTTGTTTGCTTGTACAAAAAGCTTGATTGAACAGTGAATTGGTTGAACTTTGTATGCAGTGGCTTGTTTGGTATGAAATGAGTGTTTGAAAATGAGTTGATTGAGCAAATGTATGAATTGAATGGATTGAGATGATTGTTTTGATCAAGTTTGCAGTCATTAGAGGAGAATGAGCATGTGATTGGAAGTATGTCTGAAAATGTTAGTTGGTTGTCAGATTGATTGTGAAGGAATGCATTAACCGTATCCCGGTGAGAGTGTGATCGAGGTTGTACCCGAATCAAATAAACATTAGAATGCAGTAACTAGGAAGTGATCCTAGGTCATTTCTCAATGAGCAATGACTAACCAAATGTTCATAATATGCTTCGTTATAATAGTAACAATTGGGGGGGTGTTTTTTTTGTGAATTTAAGAACAAGCAAATTGGAATACGAAATTAATAGTATTAAAAACGTGTTGTTTCCTCTGATTCAGAAGCCATTCTCTTATCCTAGGTTATGAGGATTTCACCCCTGGCAGTTAACCACTTAACCCAACCCTAGTTTAATTTACTAAGTGAAAATCAATTTAGGGTTGTCAATATGTGATTAAGCAACACATACACCAATTAACCCCTTGTTCATTAAGCACGAACATAATTTAAGCACAAAGGCAATTAATCGAACACGAAGCGTGCACAGATTAACAAAACGCATGTGGGTTAATTGGTGAAGGGAAAACCGATAGGGGAGCAACATTAAAAACAGAACCTCAAAGAGAGTTACGCTTCATCCTCAGAGGGAAACAACACTAGAAATTTAGCCTTCCATAAGTTCAACAAAATCAAAAAACATAAATGAAACTAGAAGTAGAAACGTAAATGAAGCTAAAGGCAGAAAACGTAAATGAAGCTAAAAGCATAAGAAGGAACAAAAACGAAATTGCAATTGAAGGCAGAAAATGGAAAAAGTGCATTCATGTGAACAGTAATACAAAGCTAAAAATGTAAAACCCTAAAACTCCATGCACTCAGCTTAGGTATTCTCTCCTGAATAATAGAACAAAATTTACATGAATCCCAAGGCTGCTATTAATAAGGGTCACTCAAAGTCACTGGGCCCTATTACATTATTTTGGCCTAAAACAAAATAAAAATAACTGAACACAATAAAAAATGAAATTAGACGAAATCTAATAAAATTGTCTGCTCTCTTCAAGTCCAATCTGACTCAGCCCAATAGCTTATAATTATCCTGAAATTGAATTAAAAACACCAAATTAGTCAAGTGGGCCCAATTGATAAAACTGAATAATAAATTTAACAATTAGAGTAAATCAGTAATTAAATCGGTGACAAAAAGGGTTAAGAAATAGGAGAAAATAATGGCACATCAAAATCCCCTATACTTAGCCTTTTGCACTCTTGGGAAAAATGAAACAAGGAACAAAATCCAAGGATATCAAAGAGAGACAAACAAAAACATTTACATATTTCTCAATGAACATCAAGGAATGAAAGGAATAGGTAACATCTAACATGAAGAGATCCAAAGAGTCAAGACATTCATGAAAATCATCCAAGCAACCCAATCATGGTAGAATAGTTAATCAGCTCAAGTGATAAAGCCTCACAAAATATACACTCTATCTCTCAAGTGTCTAGGCTACTATTTACCCTCAAAGCACCCATGAAAACCAATACCACATAAACTTGGCAAGATTCTAAAATTGACAATCAACCCATAAACACAAGCACATGAGGATCAAAAGGTCTTTTAAGGTTGTAATGGGGCCAAGGACAAGGTAGGGAAAAATATGGAATAAGTAGCTAAATCCCAAAGGAATAGAGGAGCAATGGGGAATAAGTGCATATTAAGAAAAAATAAGAAAACCTATAGATAAAATTTAAACATAAAGAGTAGAACCAAGAGTCTCATCATTCTTTTTCTATTTAAGATCTTATTAACTCAACTTTATTGCTTTTCTTTTTCTTTTTCTAATTGATTCAACTTGAATTTTTTTTTTGAAGCGTAGCATTTGAGAAATAGCATATCACTCAGCATGTCCAACATTTAACCACTATACAATGTACATCAAGTATGGCCCAAAATACATCGTGAAGTATAGCCAACAAAACATGTTATCCAATGAAACAAAACCCCCCACTTATTCCCAAAACAATTCCAAAGCTCCAGAATTCCTTAAGGTTAAGGTGAGATCATGGTTTTTCACTTAAGGCTTGTAATGAGCTTCAAAATAAAGAAAGGGAAACATAGGCTCAAAGGGCTATCAAAGGAATTAACTCAAGGTAAGTCCATTTGGCTAGAGGCTTATAAGAACAAAATTGCCTAAATCATTTGCAAATATGCATGTGAATTAGGAAGCATCAACAAGAATCAAGCCAAGGCTATTGTGCAAGCAATCAATGGGGCAAAACACACCAAATGATTATGATGATGGCTCAAATTCTCACAAAGGTAAACTTATCACTTTCAAATTGAGCTTTCAAAACTATCATGACATGTAGAGGAAAAACAAGGATTTCGAATCACAAAATGTCAAGAGACTTTTATTTTCAAAACAATTACCCATTACTTGAACATAATCTATAATTCAAAGAAAAACATGCAAAGTTGTACATACAAACAGAATTGACCTAAAATATTAAACTAGAAACCCAACAAAACTAACAAAATTAACAAAATTAACACAACTAACAAAATTAACAAAACCAACAAAACTAGCAAAACCAAAGAACACTCCCCCCATACTTAAACAACACATTGTCCTCAATGTAGCACAATTAAAAGATTAAAAGCAATTAAACCATCAAATAGAATCGGACAAGTGTAATAAAAGCAAAGAAGGAGATAGGAAAAGAAGAACTCCCTAAGTCATGGTGGAGGAAAAGTAGGGTGGAGTAAGGAAGTCTCTTCCAACACTGCATCCACTGAAGAAGGGTTTGTGAGGAATGGCTTAAGTCGGTGTCCATTGACCTTGAAGCTCTTGTTTGTGGAGTCGCTTTTGATATCAACTGTACCATAAGGAAAAACATTAGTAACAACAAAAGGACCAATCCACTTAGACCTCAACTTACCACTCATGAGTCCAAGCCTAGAATTATACAATAACACTTTTTGCCCAACCATGAAGTCCTTCTTAATTATCATGCTATCATGGAACTTCTTGGTCTTTTCTTTGTAGAACTTGGCATTCTCATACGCTTCTAGGCGGATCTCATCTAACTCACTCAATTGCAACTTTCTTTCCTCACTAGCTTAATCCATAGAGAAGTTGCAGGTCTTCACTGCCCGGTATGCTTTGTGCTCAATCTCCACTGGAAGATGACATACCTTTCCAAGGACAACCCGATAAGGAGACATTCCTATGGGTGCTTTGTAGGCAGTCCTATATGCCCAAAGAGCATCATCAAGCCTGGTACTCCAATCTTTCCTGCTTGGCTGCACAATCTTCTCTAAAATTCTCTTGATCTCCCTGTTAGAAATTTCTGCCTATCCATTGGTTTGGGGGTGGTATGGTGTGGATACCTTGTGTACAACCCCGTACTTTTTAAGCAAGGCATGCATTGATTTGTTGCAAAAATGGGTTCCTTGATCAGTAACAATTGCTTTAGGTACTTTAAACCTGCAAAACAAATTAGATCTGACAAAATCTACAACAACCTTAGCATCATTAGTTCTAGTGGACTTAGCTTCCACCCATTTCGAAACATAATCAATTGCAAGGAGAATATAAACATAACCAAAAGAGACAGGAAAAGGGCCCATGAAATCTATGCCCCAGACATCAAACACCTCACAGAATAGCATGGGTTGCTGAGGCATTTGTTGTCACCATGTAAGTGCACTTCCTGCTCTCTAACACTGCTCACAAGTGCTACAAGTCATCCACGCATCTTTAAAGATGGTGGGTCAATAAAAGCCACAGTCAAGCACTTTGCGAGCTGTCCTTTGAACACCCGATGACCTCCCGGTGCGGAAAAATGACAGAATTGCAGGACTGAGTCAGTCTCATGATCTGGAATGCATTGTCTAATGACCTAATCACTGCACAATTTCCACAAGTAGGGGTCATCCCAAATAAAATGCTTAGCATCACTTTTAATTTTATCTTTTTGAGCCTTAGATGCTAAGGGAGGAAAAACATAAGCAACTAAATAATTTACAATGTTAGCAAACCAGGGAGTAGAAAAAGAATTAGAAATATTATACAATATATACAAATGATCATCCGGGAAATCATCCCGAATGGGTGAGTCCTCATCAGACACACATTCGATCTGACTCAAATGATCAACAACTAAATTTTGTGCTCCACTCCTATCACGGATCTCCAAGTCAAACTCTTGGAGCCAAAGCATCCATCGGATCAACCTAGGCTTTGAATTAGCCTTCTTCAACAAGTACTTTAGAGCTGCATGGTCAGTATAAACAATAATGCGAGTACCAAGCAAATAAGAACGAAATTTTTCAAGAGCAAAAACTATGGCTAGTAGCTCTTTCTCAGTAGTAGATAATTCGCTTGGGCAACATCTAAAGTCCTAGAAGCATAATATATCACCCTAGGCAATTTATCAATTTTCTGAGCAAGGACAGCCCCCAATGCATAATTTGATGCATCACACATAAGCTCAAAAGGGGTTGTCCAATCGGGTGCATGGATGATGGGGATGGTAGTCAGTGCTCTTTTGAGGCAATCAAAAGCCTCTTTGCATTTATCATTAAAGTCAAACTCCACCTCCTTTTGAGACAAGTTGGATAAAGGAAGGACTACTTTGCTAAAATCTCTTATAAAGCGCTTGTAGAATCCTGCATGACCAAGAAAAGATCGCACCTCTCGCACGCAAGAGGGGTAAGGCAATTGTGAAATAACAGAAATTTTTGTAGGATCTACTTCAATGCCCTTATTGGAAATAATGTGGCCTAAAACTATACCTTGCTCAACCATAAAATGATATTTTTCAAAATTTAGAACAAGGTTAGTTTCAATGCATCTATTCAAAACCTTTTCCAGACAATCCAAACAAACATCAAAAGAGGATCCATATACAGTGAAATCATCCATAAACACCTCTATGCAATTTTCTAAAAAATCACTGAAAATACTGATCATGCACCGCTGGAAGGTACCAGGGGCATTGCACAGGCCGAAAGGCATCCTCCTATAGGCAAAAAGTGCCGAAGGGGCAGGTGAATGTGGTCTTTTCCTGATCCTCGGGAGCAATAGTGATTTGCATATAACCAGAAAAACCATCAAGGAAATAGTAGTGAGATTTACCTGCCAGGCGTTCAAGCATCTGGTCAATGAATGGCAGGGGAAAATGGTCCTTTTTGGTAACCTGGTTCAGCCTCCTATAGTCGATGCAGACTCTCCAACTGTTCTTCACCCGAGTAGGAATCAGCTCCTCCTTCTCATTTTTTATCACGGTGAGGCCGGTTTTCTTCGGGACTACCTGGACGGGACTCACCCATTGGCTGTCGGAGATAGGATAAATGATTCTAGCTTGCAAAAGCTTGGTTAACTCCTTCTTTATTACATCAAGAATCACCGGGTTGAGTCTTCTCTGTGGCTGTCTTACTGGTTTAGCCCCATCCTCTAAATTTATCCGATGCATACATGTGGATGGGCTAATACCAAGAATATCCGCCAGGGTCCAGCCTATAGCCTTCTTATGCTTCTTGAGAACTGATAACAGCTTCTCCTCTTGCTCATCGGCAAGGGAGGAAGATATAATTACTGGAAAACTTTTGCTATCATCCAAGTAAGCATATTTTAAATTTGATGGCAGGGGCTTCAATTCTGGTGTGGGCGGCTGGATAGTGGTAGAAAGAGATGGTTTCTCAGCCTGTACCTCATAAAGAAAGTCAGAGGTATATGAACTTCCTGAAGCATGGTTAGTTCTATCTAACTCTAGAAAATCAATCTCAAGAGGTAAAACATCACCAGACATGTAATCAATATCAAATTCAGATTCTCTCTCAGCATCAAATTTAGACATATGATGAAATACAAATTCAGATTCAATGCATGAAGAGTGACAGGCATGCATATTAGAATGAAGATCAGTCATGTATTCATCAACAATATGGTCAATTATTTCAGCACGGAATACAGAAAGATCTTCAGATGGGTGTTTCATAGCATCGAGAATATTAAAATGAATAGTTATATCACCAAACTCCATAGATAGTGTGCCTGCATATACATCTATCTTGGTTCTAGCAGTTTTCATAAAAGGTCTGCCTAGAATGATGGGAATTGATCCTTGAGAAAATCCCTCCTCCATATTCAAAACATAAAAATCAACAGGGAAAATCAGTTCACCAACTCTAACTAAGACATCCTCTATGAAACCAGCAGGATAGGCAACACTTCTATTAGCTAAATGAATCAGCACATCAGTTGACTGCAAAGGACCAAGAGATAGAGAATTAAAAATAGACAGAGGCATAACACTAACAGAAGCTCCTAAATCTAGCATGGCATTGTCAAACGTATCGTTCCCTATAATACAAGGTATGCAGAATGTACCTGGATCCTTACATTTTTCAGGGATTTGGGGAACAAATTTACCAATCAATGCGGAGACATTTCTGCCCATGCTAATTATTTCACTTCCTTTAAGCTTTCGCTTATGAGTGCACAGCTCTTTCAAGAATTTAGCATATCTTGGAATTTGCTTTATTGCATCCAATAGAGGTATGTTTACCTCTACTCTTCTAAATGTTTCCAAGATCTCCTTCTTTGCCTCTTCCATTTTTTTGTTGGAAATTGCTCTTGGAGGGAATGGAAGAGGGATATGTTGCTGTTGTAAGTCAGAATTACCAGTAGAAGATTCACTTGCATAGAAATTGTTAGGCAACTTACTCTTTAAATTTTTGTCATCATCTTTTTCTGGAGTAGAGTGAAGTTGGGCAGGTTCATTTGCGGATGAGGAAGATGCTACTGGTTGAGGTCCTTGATACTGCTTTCCCGACCTCAATGTAATGGCACTCACATTTTTGGGATTCTGGACAGATTGAGAAGGCAGCTTATCAAAGTTTTGTGATTGAGCTTGGTTCAGCTGGGTGGCCATCTGCCCCATCTGATTTGTTAAACTCTGAATCAAGGCTCTAGTCTCCTGCTGAAACTGCATGTTCTGTATTGTCATTTGCCTCACTAATTCTTCTAATGAAGGTTGAGGAGGGGCCTCAGTAGTGGATTGTTGTCTCTATTGATGTTGTTGTTGCTGTTGTTGTTGTTGTTGTTGCACTGGAGGAGGAACGCATGGTCTACTTGGACCAACAGCATTTTGGAAGGAAGGAGCAAGTTGTTGTTGTTGTTGTTGAGGGGTAGACCATCTGAGATTAGGGTGATTCCTCCATCCGGGATTGTATCTGTTACTAGAGAGGTCATAATTGATCTACTGTGGTTGAATTTGCTGCTGAGGTTGGGGAGGTCTATTGTAAATGTTTGCAGCATAAGCTTCAGGCTGCTCAATTGCTCCAAATTGCTACATAGAAGGGCAAAGGTCTGTATGGTGGTCGGCAGAGGAGCATAAACCACAGACTCTTGCGACAGGTACTAATTTCTGATTCAAGGCCAGCTGGGTTACCAGGTTAACCAAGGCATCTAGTTTACCTTCAAGCTTCTTAGTTTCAGATGATGTAGATGAGTTTGTGGCTACCTCATGCACTCCTCTAATGGCTATAGCATCATTTTTGGCGCTAAACTATTGGGAGTTGGAAGCCATCTTCTCAATTAAATTCCTGGCTTCAGCAGGGGTCATGTCTCCAAGGGCTCCACCACTGGCAGCATCTATCATACTTCTCTCCATGTTACTGAGTCCTTCATAAAAATATTGGAGAAGAAGCTGCTCAGAAATCTGGTGGTGAGGGCAACTGGCGCATAGTTTTTTAAATCTCTCCCAATATTCATATAGGCTCTCTCCACTGAGTTGCCTAATGCCTGAAATATCCTTTCTGATGGTCGTGGTCCTGGAAGCAGGGAAAATTTTTTCTAAGAATACTCTCTTGAGGTCATCCCAGCTCGTGATGGACCTTGGAGCAAGGTAATATAGCCTGTCCTTTGCCACTCCCTCTAAAGAATGAGGAAAGGCCTTCAGAAAGATGTGATCTTCTTGGACATTTGGAGGTTTCATGGTGGAGTAGACAATATGGAATTCTTTCAGATGTTTATGAGGGTCTTCACCTGCAAGACCATGAAACTTGGGAAACAAGTGGATCAGTCCAGTTTTAAGAACATATGGGACATCCTCATCAGGGTATTGAATGCACAAGCTTTCATAAGTGAAATCAAGTGCAACCATTTCCCTTAGAGTCCTCTCACGAGGTGGAGGTTGAGCCATATTTTCAGAATGTTCAAAATCAGAATGCTCAAAGTCAGAATGCTCAAAATCACCAACCACAGAATGCTCAGACTCACCAATAACAAAATGCTCAGGATGCTCAAAAGGTACAAAATGTTCAGGGTAATCAAGATGCACACTATGCCTAACTAATCTATGAAATGTCCTATCCATTTCAGGATCAAAGGGTTGTAAATCAGATGGATTGCCTCTAGTCATACACTACATTCAACATGCACAATTAGTTGCCTTCTCATGCAAGTAACAGTGTAGGTTTGAACTACAACTATCATCAAATGATATCCAAATGACTTGAAATTTTGTGAGCAACCTTATAAAATGATGAGAAGATAGCACACAAAATTTCAAACAAAAATTCAAAATCTAACTATAGAAGCTGAAAATGGTAGGTTAAGAAAAATAAGAGAATAATACTTGGAAAATAAAAAACTTTTGACAGAATCACAATTTTTGGAAGATGGAGACCTCAGCTGGCCTATGGCAAGCTGCCACAGCATGGGAAATTTTTTGTAGAAGCAAGCTTCATGATGTTGAATCAAGATTGATTCAAGGAGTTTTGATGATAACAAAGATGATGACAAAAAGCCCAAGAGAATGAGTTCAAGACTGAATCAAGAACACTTCAAGAATCAAGAAGAAATTTGATTTCAAGATTCAAGAATCAAGTTTCAAGATTTAAGTTGCAAGAATCAAGAATCAAGAATAATCAAGTTGAAGATTCAAGAATCAAGAAAAGACTCAATCAAGATAAGTACTAAAAAAATTTTCAAAAAAATGAGTAGCACATGAAGTTTTCACAAAAGCTTTTACCAAAGAGTTTTTACTCTCTGGTAATCGATTACTAGTTTACTGTAATCGATTACCAGTGGCAAGTTTTGTTTTCAAAAAGCTTTCAACTAAATTTACAACGTTCCAATCAATTTCAAAATGGTGTAATCGATTACAATATATTGGTAATCGATTACCAGTGTGATTGAACGTTGAAATTCAAATTCAAATGTGAAGAGTCACATCCTTTCACAAAAATGCTTTGTGTAATCGATTACAATGATTTGGTAATCGATTACTAGTGATAAGTTTTGAATAAAAATCAAAAGATATAACTCTTCCAATGGTTTTCAAGTTTTTCTAAAGGTTATAACTCTTCTAATGGTTTTCTTGACCAGACATGAAGAGTCTATAAAAGCAAGACCTTAACTTGCATTTTACATACAATTGAATACATTGATTTCAATCCTTTACAACCCTTGAGTCTCTTTGAACATCTTCTTGAATTTCTTCTTCTTCTTCCTTTGCTAAAGCTTTCTAAAGTTTTTTGGTTTTCCAAACCTTGAAAACAAAAGTGTGCTATTCATCTTTTTCATTCTCTTCTCCCTTTGCCAAAAAGAATTCGCCAAGGACTAACCGCCTGAATTCCTTTTGTGTCTCTCTTCTCCCTTTTCCAAAAGAACGAAGGACTAACCGCCTAAATTCTTTTGTGTCTCCCTTCTCCCTTGTCAAAGAATTCAAAATGACACAGTCTGAGAATTCTTTTGATTCTTCCCTTTCCCATAAACAAAAGATTTCAAAGGACTAATTCATTGAGAATTCTTTTGTTTCCCCATTCACAAAGTTTCAAAGGACTAACCGCCTGAGAACTTTGTCTTAACACATTGGAGGGTACATCCTTTGTGGTACAAGTAGACGGTACATCTACTTGGGTTGTTGTGATTGAGAACAAGAGAGGGTACATCTCTTGTGGATCAGTTCTAGTGGAAGGTACATCCACTAGGTTGTTCAAAGAGAACAATGGAGGGTACATCCCTTGTGGATCTTTGCTTGTAAAGGATTTTACAAGGTTGAAAAGAAATCTCAAGGACCGCAGGTCGCTTGGGGACTAGATGTAGGCACGGGTTGTTGCCGAACCAGTATAAAACTCTTGTGTGTTTGTCTTCTTCTTCCCTATTCTTTTAATTTCCGCTGTGCACTTTAATTACCGCTTTTACTTTTGGTTAAGTTTATATTTATGTTCTTTACTTTCTTAACAACATAGTAAAAGCCTAAGAAGGGTAAATTTTAATTAGTAAAGGTTCATTAATAATTAAGTCAATCCCCCTTCTTAATTATTTCGAGGCCACTTGATCCAACATTTTTTTCTACCCTAAATACATATATAAAAATAGTCATTCTGATACCCGGAGCAAAAGTTATGGCCGTTTGAAGTTTTGCTAAACACAAGTTCTACAAATTTTTTGAATCTCTCAAATCCAGCCACACAAGTGTTCCTGGTATTTTTCATACAAAATATGAGTCAAAAGAACCTACCACACCAAAATTCAGCCAAAAATAACAACCCTAACTATCAAAACAAAAATCGCCAATTAAATTGTCAACAGTCGTCGCTAATTCAGTCGTTATGTAATGCTGTGTGAACAGTAACACATAATCAGTCTCTAATTCTGATGCAATCCTACCCCGCAAGGGCATTGGATAGAAAACTCCAAGTAGATTGGGCCAGAGATGCAAGAAAAGGCCCTAGGGTTCTTATGAGCCTTAGGGTAGATTTTGGGCCCATGGGCTAAGTACGAGCCCACTTATCTTTGTAAATATTAGATTAAGGTTTCATTATTTTTGGGCCTTGTATTTAGGGCTCCATAATGTAGGTAGGGTACCCTAGAAATATAGGATTTTTCAGCCCTTGTATTTTAGGGCACCTAGACTAGTTTTTGTATTAGGGGTAGTTTTGTAATTTCACATGCACTAAGTGGATATTTGATGTGTGTGGTTGGAAATAAATTTAATTGAATTGGTAGAAGCCCAATCCAATTAAATTTTAGAGGGGGAGGTGAGCATTTGCTTACTACACCCCATTGCCACATCATATAGTCACACTTTGTGCATGTCCTTCATGCTTTTCATGCCTCATGACACCTAAGCACACTTAGTGGAGAATCTTGGAATTGATCTTGGATTAGTGGGCTGAACCATAACTAAAATTCACTAATCATAATTAGTGAAATTTTGGCTCCCAAGTTTGGCTCCACAAATTCAATTTCAAATTCAAGTGAAATTTGAATTTCCCTCCAATTTTGTGTGACACTTAGGCTATAAATAGAGGTCATGTGTGTGCATTTTTTTCAACTTTGATCATTTGAATATTAAACTTCAGATTTCAAAGCTCATTTAGAGCACAAAATTTCGTGCTCTTCTCTCCCTCTCCCTTCATTCATCTCCTTCTTCCTCCAAGCTCTTATCCATGGCCTCCTATGGTGGTGAGCTTCTTCTAGACTCATCTTCTCCTTGAAGTGGCGTCTCCTCTCTCTCTTCCTTTCTCCATTCCGCTGCCATTCATCTTCCAAGAAGCAAAGGAATCCATTGATGAAGAAGATCATAGGCCTACAAGCTCCAATGGAGCTTGCATCAAATTCCGTCACTAAGCATCATTCACAGCAAAACATAAAACTGAAACAGGAGAAGCGTTGAACAAGGGATCTATTAAATTGCAAAACAGAACATCAAATAAAACAGAACAACACACTAACACACACTAACACAACACGAACACACTAAATAAAAGAATTAAACGTAAAACAACTAAACATAAAACACGAATCACCAGCTATTATGAACTATTAGACCATTGCTCCCCAGCAACGACGCCAAATTTGATTGAGGTCGTACCCGAATCAAATAAACATTAGAATGCAGTAACTAGGAAGTGATCCTAGGTTGTTTCCCAACGAGCAATGGCTAACCAAATGTTCATAATATGCTTCGTTATAACAGTAACAATTAAGGGGGGTGTTTGTTTTGTGAATTTAAGAACATGCAGATTGGAATACGAAATTAATAGTATTGAAAATGTGTTGTTTCCTCTGATTCAGAAGTCATTCTCTTATCCTAGGTTATGAGGATTTCACCCCTGGCAGTTAACCACTTAATCCAACCCTAGTTTAATTTACTAAGCAAAAATCAATTTAGGGTTGTCAATATGTGATTAAGCAACACATACACCAATTAACCCCTTGTTCATTAAGCACAGAGGCAATTAATCGAACACGAAGCGTGCACAGATTAACAAAATGCATGTTGGTTAATTGGTGAAGGGAAAACCGATAGGGGAGCAACATTAAAAATAAAACCTCAAAGAGAGTTACGCTTCATCCTTAGAGGGAAACAACACTAGAAATTTAGCCTTCCATAAGTTCAACAAGAGCAGAAAACATAAATGAAACTAGAAGCAGAAACGTAAATGAAGCTAAAGGCAGAAAACATAAATGAAGCTAAAAGCATAAGAAGGAACAAAAACGAAATTGCAATTGAAGGCAGAAAATGGAAAAAATGCATTCACATGAATAGTAATACAAAGCTAAAAATGTAAAACCCTAAAACTCCATGCACTCAGCTTAGGTATTCTCTCCTGAATAATAGAACAACATTTACACGAATCCCAAGGCTGCTATTTATAAGGGTCACTCAAAATCACTGGGCCCTATTACATTATTTTGGCCTAAAATGAAATAAAAATAACTGGACGCAATAAAAAATGAAATTAGACGAAATCTAATAAAATTGTCTGCTCTCTTCAAGTCCAATCTGGCTCAGCCCAATAGCATATAATTATCCTGAAATTGAATTAAAAACACCAAATTAGTCAAGTGGGCCCAATTGATAAAACTGAATAATAAATTTAACAATTAGAGTAAATCAGTAATTAAATTGGTGACAAAAAGGGTTAAGAAATAAGAGAAAATAATGGCACTTTAGAGTGTAATCCTTAAATTTTGAGAGAAACGACTATCATTTGGTACTGATTTTTGCGAGAATCTCTGAAGTATGGACTGGATGCATGAATTTGAGGATGATGAAGGCCATGTTTGATTATGAATAGCTACTTAGCCAAAAAACTGACCATATGCTTGAATGAATTATCCCTTGCAACCAGTTTGAGTCGAATGAATTGATTGATTGATTGAACCTGGAGCCTATTCAGTTGTATCTTCTGCTACCTTATTTTAGGTTGTAGGAGAGCATCATCCACAGAAGCTGGGTTCAAAGCAATTTTGTCCCAAATTTGGGGGAGGCACTCGGTAAGGATGGAAACAGTCAAAGAAAATAGTATACACACACTGTTCAAAAAACAAACTGTAAGTACAAATGGAATTAATAAGTGTGTATGCTGCAAAATAATGAATGAAAGCTAAGTGCCTAAATAAAGGGCAAGTATGGGGTAGGAATGGATGAAAAAGTGAAGGTTATTCTATGGATGAATGCTCTCCTAGAACCTAAGCTTTTGAATCCTAGAAAAACCATGAATTGTTGGTAGCCTCACCCCATTACAAGCCTAGAAAGTCCTTCGGATTCAATTTTGTGTGTTCATTGCTATATGATATGAGATGAAATGCAAAGGTTGGAACTTGTGTTGGTTGTTTATGATGGAATAAGCCTAAACACTTGAGCTTGAGTGAAACAATGACTGTGAGGTTTTGGTTGATGATCCTTCCTTGATTTCTGCCATGCTTACTAGCTTATTTCAGGTGTGACTCTAATGTGTATGCTCCTATCTTTGAAAAGCTGCATGCTTGTGAGAAGTAGTTGATTTAAGCATTCCATTATATTCAGTTCATACGGTTGAATTCCTTTTTGAATCAGACTCCATTTTCTTTTGATTGACCACTGTCTTTATCACTTGAGGACAAGTGAGTTGTTCTTTCTTTGCTTGAGGACAAACAAAACTGTAAATTTGGGGGAGTTTGTTAGTCGCCTTATACGACTAACTTTTGCATAGAAATTATTTTCCAAAACTTGTATAGTTCCCCAATTTATGGTTGTTTTGGAGTAATCTTGTAAATAAATCTTGTTTTATGGTTAAAGATGTCTTTAGAATATGTCCATTGGATTTAATGATAAAATTTGTGCATTTTCAGGTAAAAAATGAGGCTAAGTCATGAAGTGCAAAAAGTGACAGTTGAGCTTAGCTCAGTAATTGGGCTAAGCGTGCATCCAACGCTAAGTGCAGCTTCAGGGTGCTTAGCGCGAAGGAGAATCTGGCAGAGCATCAGCATCAAGGCCGCGCGCTAAGCGCGAGATTAGTGCGCTAAGCACAGCAGTTGTCTTCAGCCATGCTTAGTGCACGACTGGCGCTAAGCTCGAATCCACTTACCCACGCTAAGCGCAAGGATGGTGCTAAGCGCAACGTCACGAATTCAGAGCCTATTTAAAGCCTGTCTTGTGCAGAATTAGGGTACACTTGGACACACACTTTTAGAGACTTTTAGGCAGATTGTAGGCAGAAGAAAGGGCACAGATTCCAGAGCACACCACAGTGTCTATTTCGGGAAAAAAGCCCTAGAAACATCAAGAGGATCAGCTTGTTCATTGAAACCTAGGTTTTGTAAGATTATTATTGTTTGGGTTTCTTTGTAATGGCTGGCTAAGCACCCTAGTTGGGGATTTCTAATGAACAACTAATGTAAATACCTAATATCTAATTGATTATGTTTTCTGTGTTCTATGCTTCCTTCAATGCTACATGTTTGTATGCTTTTGGTCTAATCATCCATTTGTGTGCATAGTTAGGTGACTTTAGCATTGGGAAATGTACTGTTGCCTTAGAACTTGATTGAAGCAGGATCGAAACTTAATCTTACAAGAGGGATCTGCGGATTAAGTTTTGGTTTTAATTATGTTGTTACAATAATGTTGTTTAGTCTAGGCCTAGTCTTACAAGAGGGATCTGCGGACGAAGCTTAGGCTAAATTAGGCTAAACTTTCGTAAGCTGCTTGAGCTGAATCTAGTCTTACAAGAGGGATCTGCGGACAAAACTTAGTTTAAGTTAGTCTAAACCTAAGAGGGCTGTCTCAATTGGGCTTAGTCCAACAAGAGGGATCTGAGGACGAAGCTTAGATTGATTCAGTCTGACGAGGGATCGATGTTTAGTAATTTAGGCTACAACATAGAACACAAGAGCATGATTGATTAGAGAAATATATTTATATGCATCAGCTTGTTTGTGAGAAAGACCCAACATTTCTACCTACTGCTGTCACTTTTACTTACTTTGCATTTTATAGATTTAGCATAAAAGTTTAGTTTAAATTCTGTTTGAAATTATCAATCATACATGTTCTCTCAACAATGCTTCATTTTTGAACTTAATTCAGGCTACCGTTAGTTCCCTGTGTTCGATATTTGGATTCATCCATTTTAATTTTTAAATACTTGACGATCTGGTGCGCTTTCTGACAAACCGGATTTTCCTTGAATATATTTGAATGAAGAAAAAATGGAACAAAAAACAACTGCAAGGGAAATCCAATGGTGGTTTCGATTATGTTATTGTTATTGTTGGTTAAATCATGTCATGCAAAGACTATTGGTGTTTATTAGAGATAAAATGGTCTAGAAAAAGTAAAGACCAAATATAGTTGTTGAGATGAGTATCCCCTTTATCTATTGTTATAGATTTTATCAGCTAACTAATTTCCTAATTGTGTTCTTTTTTCGTTTTAAATACTAAATTAAATTTAATAAGTTAAATGTCACTTTTTTGTCCATTATATTTTGGATCTTTTTTCCATTTTGTTATATTAAGTTTTAAAAGTTTCATCTTGATTCTTTATGTTTTTTAATATTTTATTTTAGTACGTTAATTAAATTTTAAAAGTTTTATTTTGATACTTTATGTATTTTAAATTTTCATTTTAATCTTTGTCTTCATTTTCTGTTAAAAGCATTAGTATTTCGTCAATATTTTATATTTTGAAAAAAAACTAAATATAAATAAAATAATTAATTTAAAATAATATCAACTAAAATATATAATTTAATATTTCAAAACTTAAAATAACAATAAAACTCCTTTCATCGTGTTATTTCTCTTGTAAAATTAAAATAGGTTAAAATATATTATCTAATTTTTTGTTTTATAGGTTGGTGTCATGAGTTTAAAAAGTTTTACTTTAATTTTCTTTAATTGACTCTAAAATAAACTAAGTCTGTTATCATAATCAATTTATACAAATCTTTTGATCAATATTTTGGTCAAAGAAACTTTTGAAATTTATTATTTTTTTATTTTTCTCAAAATATTTTATTTTTTAGTCAAAAGTGAAAAATGATTTTTTAACTTTAATTCAATCATAAAATATTGTGTTTCTATTCATACTATTTATATTATTTGGATTTAAATAAATTAAAATTTTCAATTTTCTCACAATCTAGCATATAAAATGTTTTCAGGTAGCTTTATTAACTTGATAATAAACTATAGAGATGTTACGTCAAAAATTATTTGTCACGTACTTATTCTAGACAAGAATGATCCTCAAAGATCCAAATAAAAATGAAAAGATAAATTGGTAAGAGATTAATTTGGTTATACAACATTTCTTAAAGTATTGTTAATTTGACATCGACAAATTAGAATCTTAAATTACACGCGTATACATGCGCAACTAGAGTTTTTGACCCGGACATGCTTTTATATATATATATTGCTAGATGTTAATTATTACTTCTTTTTCCATGCATAAGTCTCAATATGTAATTTACTAAAATTAAAAAATGATTAATCTAATTAATGATAATAAATTTATCATAAATTTATTTATTTATTCTAAAACTACCTTTTATTAATATTTCTTTTTTTAAATTTTTTGTAATATATTAATTAAAAAATATTTTATTCTAAAACTAATTAATCACTGAGTAACGAGACAAAATTGAAGCATCTTCCTCATCGTAGATTTTAATGGCATTGAAAGTTTTAAACCTCATTCTTGCTTTGAAGCACTTAAAAATGGGCATCTCTATTTCTTTTTACACACGTGGTACTGAAACATCTCAAAGGCTGAGATTTAATTCTTTTTTAAAAGAAAATGAAACATTTTCCTCTCTCATCCTTCCTTTTCACGGATACGGATTCTCTCAGTTTGAGATAAATTGAAGAATGTCTTGTTTAACCAATATGCACGGTTGGATCAAAATGATTATTAATCATCAAAAGTTACGATTTAATTAAACTGACCTTCAATTCTAATTTCATTTCTCTTTCCTATTCCCAAATCAATGTCGGTGAAATCCTCACCCTCTAGACCTTCATTTCCAGCGACTCCTTAAGTGGGTCTAAGCAAGCAAAATCTCATTTTTCTTATTCTGGGCTTTTTTCTTTTCCTCATTTTCTCTACAAACAAAATATAAAATCAAAAGGGAAAATGCTGCTTATAGAACCAACATTCAATATGTCATCTCTTTTACTAAACATAGGAAGTATTGACCCCCAATTACTTCCGAACTACATAGAACATTAGACATTTGTTGTTATAAGAGACTATAGAGTAAACCATGAAAGCCATGTATCCAATAGTCAAGACATGGTAGCAAGAGCCAAAACATATCTAGGAGATATAGCTAGAGCCTATTGGGAATCTTTCAAACAAACTTTCCCAGAACAAATCAAAACAAATTTAGTAGACCCTGGTCCAAGCATCTACAATTTTTGTAGCCTAATACAAAGAATTTTTACATCTCAATCTGTAAATGATGGAAATACTATCATACAAAAGATTTATCTAGGCAACCTAGAAAGGCTCTCTATAAGTTACTTTGGTAAAATAAAAGAATTTATCCAAGATTATCTAATGTATGCCTCTATAGCAGGAGGATTTACAGATAAATCTTTAGGAGAAAAATTATTTTTAAAACTTCCGGGTAAGTTAGGACAAAAAATTAGAGACAGTTGGAACGATGACCAAATTGACCCAGTCATGAACAATTTAACTGTCAGAATCCAACACATAATGAAAGTGATGGAAGATACATGTACCAACATAGCCATTAACAAACAAATAAAAATGGTTGATTCAGAGATCTGTAAACAAATTATATTCCTCTACAATACCATAAAGAAATTAGGAGAAAAAGACCTCAGTACAGACCTCCCAATAAACAACCCTCAAGGAAAAAGAATCCAACTCGTAGGTACTCAATTAGAGCCTCTAATTCTAGAAAACCTACTCTTAACAAAGAAAGATATGTCAGAAAACTTAGAGATAACAAAACATATACAAAGCAATTAGAATGTTATGCTTGCCACCAACCAGGACATTACTCCAGAGATTGTCCAAATAAAACCAATCTATTTACAAGAGAAGCATAATTGATAAAAAGTTGTAGGATGAATCTCATTCCAATAGATGAGACAGCCTTCACTAACTTAGAAATATATTCAATAGTTAGTTGGTCTGACTATACTTCTGAAGAAGAAGCATCATTCCAAAATACAACTGTAAATTTAAGGCGGGAATCTTTACTTTTGCAAAGACTTTGACACCAGAGTTTATCTATAAAATTTTATTGTAAAATGGGCCCTGTGACAAAGTAAATGAACAATAACTTTACTGTTCTTGAGTGAAGGGGCCTTTTTTCGTTTTCTCTATATAAAGAGCCTCCAAGTTCAGTTGTAGAGACACACTAGAGAGATACTAGAAATACTAGTGAGAGAAACTAAAAGAAAAAGTTTGTAATAGTGTTTTGAACAATAATATCCAGCTTCTTTTCAGATCTCCCCCTCTCCCCCTTTGATTTTTCCATCAATCTGTAAGTATAATATTCGCCATGTCTGGCTAAATTCTCTGAAGGCACCCTCAAGGGGCTTTAGTTATCTTCATTTAGAAAATGTGAATATGATTTAGAACCCAGATGTTTACTTTACTTTTGAATTTTTTTACTTTGTTTTTCGAAAACCGGGGATTTGTTTTAAAAAAATTCTCTGAAGGCACCCTTGATATCTGTTTTTGAAAAGCAATGGAAATCCTTTATGGTTAGGCTGGTGCTTGGAGGAAAATAAGATCATTGTAAGACCCAAAGAGTGTAGGCGGGTAAGGATCTTCAGTACTCAGCTTAATATCCAGAAAACCGATAAGGATCATGTACGTAAAAAAAAAAGAGTCTGTGATCATCATATTCTATATTTTTCTTAAATGAGGTAACTTATAGTGTCCACTTGAGGAGTGTCTTCTATCCATCTAATTTGATATTTTCTTCTGCTTATCGCTTACTCTTAACTGTGTATTTTATTTATTAGTTATAATATAATATAAATCTAACTAGGAGGTTCTGCCACCTTTGCTGATCTATATTATATTATCTTACGTACTATTGTTTTTTTACGCACTATTATTTTATCTTTTTCGTTGTTTATAATATAAGCGACTCGGTACCTCATCATAGATTTTAATGGCATTGAAAGTTTTAAACCTCATTCTTGCTTTGAAGCACTTAAAAATGGGCATCTCTATTTCTTTTTTGAAAGTTTTAAACCTCATTCTTGCTTTGAAGCACTTAAAAATGGGCATCTCTATTTCTTTTTACACACGTGGTACTGAAACATCTCAAAGGCTGAGATTTAATTCTTTTTTAAAAGAAAATGAAACATTTTCCTCTCTCATCCTTCCTTTTCACGGATACGGATTCTCTCAGTTTGAGATAAATTGAAGAATGTCTTGTTTAACCAATATGCACGGTTGGATCAAAATGATTGTCTGAGATTTATTAATCATCAAAAGTTACCATTTAATTAAACTGACCTTCAATTCAAATTTCATTTCTTTTTCCTATTCCCAAATCAATGTCGGTGAAATCCTCACCCTCTAGAGCTTCATTTCCAACGACTCCTTAACTGGGTTTAAGCAAACAAAATCTCATTTTTCTTATTCTGAGCTTTTTTCTTTTCCTCATTTTCTCAACAAACAAAATTTCCAGAAGCTCCCAAACTATTCTCTATCTCATTTGAAAACATATTAGAAAACAACTAGATAGTCTTGACCTACTGGAATTTTCTTTACAAAATGGTTATGTGAAATTGATTGAGATTTTTAAGATAATTAGTAATTTGGTGTATGATTTTTCAAATATTCCTTCTCCTAAACCTTTTTCTTGACTGTTGAAATATTGCTACCTTGTAGGTGTGCTTTTAATATTTTCTAAGCTCACTGCAGACATGGACAATCTCTTTCTCAATTTTTCGACCACCTCCGCACTACAAAGAGAGAGAAAGAGAAAGAAATATCATATACTTTTTTAAATATGAAAGATTTAGATTATGGCTAAAATCTTTTTGATTGCACCTCTAGTTTTCGATTTTTTTTTACCATATTGCACCTTCTCTCTCGTCATTTTCCCCAAGATACACCTATTGGAAAACTATTTCCCAAAGTACACTAGTTGCACACTTAAGTAAGGAAGTCAGGTTTGGCAACCCCGACTTCTATGTTTGATGTTTTTTTAAAAAAAAAATATTAAAATAATATACATATTATATTATATAATATATTTTTAATTGGTTTTAAAAATACTTTTTTATTAAATTAATTTTTTTAAATTTTTTTAAGAGATATATACAAATAAAGAAAAATGAAAAAATTGGATAAAATTATAGTATAATTTTTTAGTTAGGTTGTATGTAATTTTTTAGTTAAATTTATGTGTCGTTGATGTTTTTTTTTTGTTATGTTCGTTAATTAAAAAATAAGAAAATTAGTTAGTAGTATTAAAACAAATTAAAAAACACAATGAAAAAATAATGAATACATATGTCTTATACAACAGACATAAAATTTAAAAGTATGATAACTGAAATGATAGCCGAAAATAATGAAACATATTAAAAAATACAATTGCAATGCAAATATAACAAAACTAATGATAATCTGAAATATGTTGTGCAAGATACATATCTTCTACTATTTCGATTACTGGTTTGTTAAAAATAGCCAAAATTTCTATTGAGCTGAATCGTTTCCAAGAGTTGGATTGTGCTAACACCTTTAACACGTCTTCGTCATTTTTCAATTCTGTTTTTTCATATTCAATTAAATTTTCTAAATACTTAGCATTACCTGGTTGTCGAAAGAACAATTGTCTGACCAATTGTGATTCGTGAATTCCATAAGGGGGAACCCTTATAGGTGCAACTTGCTTGATTAAATGCTACATCTCGAAGGAATGCCAAATCTTATTGGATTTGTTCCAGTGAAGGAGTAACCCAAAACCCACCCTGGTGTGTATCGCAACCTACCTCACGACGGGACAGCGAAAGCGAAATAAATAAGCCAAAAGTGTTCATCTCCAAGGGAGAAAACAAGTGGAGCCGCCACCAAGGTTTATTCAAGGAAAATGTTAGAAAAACCAAAAAGAGGTTTGCGAATTTTGAAAATAAGGGTTTGAGAGTTGTTTACGCATGGGGAAGGTATTAGCACCCCACGTGCCCGTCACAAGGGACAACGTGCGCAACGTGACTTCAAAATTATTTTCTTTTCCCTTTTTATATTTTTATTTGTTTTGGGGTCGACAAGAGTGTTGTCCTTGCTCCTACATATCCTCAGGTGCGATGAAAAATTCAGACCTACATAGTTCTTCAAGTCTGAATGTTTGTGTGTTAAATTGATTTTATGTTTTTGAAAGATTTATTTTAATTGCGAATAAGAGTCGTTTAAGGTGTTGGACCTTGAAATGATGTTTTGAATTTTAAAAAGCGGGGATAATCGTTAAGGCGTTGGACCTTTGAAACGATCTCAAGTGATATTTGATGAAATGAAGTTTAGTTATGAGTTGGTTTTATCTTGGTTTTGTTTATTAACTTTCAATCTTTTTAAAGACAATTTTACTGCACTAGTGATTGGTTAAGATTAGAAAAAGAGATTGTCGATGATAGATGGAAAAGATGAATGTGTACATAATAACAAGGGGGACCCCTAAGGGTACATAGATCACATTCAATACCTAAAAATAAAACTAACCGACTGGTGCAAAGAACACCGAACAAGAAACGACGTAGGGAATGATTGCGGTCGCGATTCGGTAGCGCCTCGGCTTCGTTTCCTCTTCTTTTTTCTTCTTCTTTATCTCTTCTCTCAATTCTCTCCACTTCTGACCCTTGGGACCCTTTAAAACACCCCTTGGATGCCTATTTATAGGCAAAAGGCTATAAATCATGCAGGTTTTGATGATGTCAAGAAGAATTTGTTTGAGAAAATGGGAGAATGTAAATCATGCAAGCTTTGATGGTGTCGAGAAGAAATCACATGTTTGTCATCATCAAAAAGGGGGAGAATGTGAATGTATGTATACATGATTTTGATGATGCCAAAGAAGAATCAAACTAAGTTGCTTCAAAGGATAAGCATGGCTTTAAGATTAATACAAGATTGATTCAACAAACATAGCCTTGCTTCAAGATTAACTCAAGATCAAGCCTGGCCTTAAAACAAAGTGCTTTCAAGACATGCAAGGCTCTGGTAATCGATTACCAAGCAGTGTAATCGATTACCAGAAGACAGGGTTGAGAAATAGCTGTTGAAAAGGGTTTTGAATTTGAATTTTCAACATGTAATCGATTACCATATGTTTGTAATCGATTACCAGTGGAGAGTTTTCAAAAAAGTCATGACACTTCAAATTATAACTGTGTAATCGATTACACAAACATTGTAATCAATTACCAGTGGAGAGTTTTCAAAAAATATGCTAACAGTCACATCTTTTGATTGGATTTGTGAATGGCCATCAAAGGCCTATAAATAGGTGACTCGGGCACGAATTTTGATTAGAGAGTTTTGCTGGTCCAAAATGTCTTATCCACTCAAAAGAAAATGAGAGATATTCCAAGAGAACTTCATTGCCAAATGCTCTCTCAAAAAGAATCCTTGGTCAAACACTTGCATATTCAATAAGGAATCTTGATTGATCTTCAATTGTAATATCCTTCTCTTAAAGAGAGAATTCTTCTTTCTTTCTTCTCATTCAAAGAGATTGATTAAGGGATTGAGGGTCTCTTGAGTTGTAAGGATTCCTGAACATAAGGGATGGGTTGTCCTTGTGTGGTTCAGAAGTTGTAAAGAATTTTACAAAGAAAGTGGAAATCTCAAGTGGGTTGTTTGAATACTGGACGTAGGCACGGAATTTGCCAGACCAGTATAAAACTGTGTTTGCATTCTCTCTTCCCTTATCTTATTTATTTTGTTGCAATCAAGTGTGTCTTGCATGTTTAAAGAACATTATTAAATTGATTGCTGCTTCTTCTGCATTCTGAGCCTATCTCTTTTAGAAGGGGGTTAAAAGTTTGTTAGTGGAAAATTAATTCACCCATTCTTTTGTTATTGAGGCCACAAGGTCCAACAAAGGCCACCTTGGGGCTGTTCCAGCTAGCCCAGGTGAGCTAGTCCCTTAGCCTTGAAGTTATTTGGTGGCCCAAGCGAGCCAAATGTCGGTCTGGGTGAGCTGGGGCCTAGGAAAAACAAGGAAAAGACCCTTTTGCCCTCCTTTCTTGGTATCTTTTATCTTTATGATCGAAACATTGAATGGTTTCTTGCTTTGCACTATAACTGGTGTTCAACACTATAAGTCGACTAGCAAGGATCAAAAGATCAACAAACGATAGTCCCTGGACGAAATTAGGGTATGACAGTTGCCCCTCTTTACTTGTCTTTTATTGGAAATAAAAGGGAAGTAAAGATAAGGACACTAATTTTGTTCAAGCGACCTTGCTATCTAAAATGGACGCCAGAGAAAACAAAAGAAATTAAACCAAAAAAGCAAAAGGACATTGAAGTCCTATAACACTAAACAGAGGACCTTGAAGTTTTTTTTAAAAAAAAAACGTTAAAAGGGAGAACATTGAAGTCCTATAGAGCATAAGAGCAAAAGTCATTTGATGTTTTTTTTAAAGCATAGAAATAGAGGATGTTGAGTCTTAAAAAGCACAAAGACAAGGACATTGAGTCCTATGAAATATAAAGACAAGGACATTGAGTACTATAAAGACGAGAACATTGAGTCTTATGAAAGACAGAAGACGTTGAAGTCTTATAAAGTGTAAAAGACAGAAGACATTGAAGTCTTTGAAATGTAAATGGCTGAAGACATTATAGTCTTTGAAATGTAAATGGCAGAGGACATTGAGTCCTATGAAAGCATAAAGACAGAGGACTTTGAGTCCTACAAAAGATAAAGGCGAGGACTTTGAGTCCTATGAAAGATAAAGGTGAGGACTTTGAGTCCTGTAAAGATAAAGCTGAGGACTTTGAGTCTTGTGAAAGATAAAGGCGAGGACTTTGAGCCCTATGAAAGATAAAAGCGATGACTTTGAGTCCTATGAAAGATAAAGGCGAGGACTTTGAGTCTTATGAAAGATAAAAGTGAAGACTTTGAGTCCTATGAAAGGTAAAGGTGATGCAATCCTCCCTAGGAAAGGACCAGTTACCAGAGCCATGAGCAAGAGGCTCCAAGAGGATTGGGCTAGAGCTGATAAAGAAGGCCTTAGGGTTCTCATGAACCTTAGGGTAGATTTTTGAGCCCATGGGCCAAGGTTGGGTCCACTCTTCTTTGTAAATATTAGAATAGGTTTTTTTTCTTCTTTTGGGCCTTGTATTTTGGCCATTCTAGTAGTATAGGATTTTAGCCTTGTATTTCAGGGCATTTTGAGTAGCCTTTGTAGTAGGGATTTTTTTTGTATTTTCATGTTTTTTGTCATGGGGGTGAGGTTAGCTATTATAGAGGTGTGTAGCTAAGCTCTAGCTTCTCTTCTTAAGGAGGTTAGCTTAGTTATTAGAGGGGTGTGTGTAGTTAAGCTCTAGCTTCTCAAGGAAGCTTCTCAAGGAGGTGAGCTTAGTTTTTAGATTTAATTGGTTCTCTATTTGGGTTTTAGCCCTAGAGGGGATGGACCTTTTCATTTCTTGGAGAGGATCAATAATAATGCCAATAGGTTGGACCTCCAAAGAGAGTATGGAGTAAGCACCACTTTTAATATTTCTGATTTAATTCCTTTTGCAGGTGGAGCTGATATAGAGGAGGAGGAACCAACAGATTTGAGGTCAAATCCTCTTCAAGGGGGAGGGGATGATGCAATCCTCCCTAGGAAAGGACCAGTTACCAGAGCCATGAGCAAGAGGCTCCAAGAGGATTGGGCTAGAGCTGATAAAGAAGGCCTTAGGGTTCTCATGAACCTTAGGGTAGATTTTTGAGCCCATGGGTCAAGGTTGGGTCCACTCTTCTTTGTAAATATTAGAATAGGTTTTTTTCTTCTTTGGGGCCTTGTATTTTGGCCATTCTAGTACTATAGGGTTTTAGCCTTGTATTTCAGGGCATTTTGAGTAGTCTTTGTAGTAGAGATTTTTTTTTGTATTTTCATGTATTTTTTCATAGGGGTGAGCTTAGCTATTATAGGGGTGTGTAGCTAAGCTCTAGCTTCTCTTCTCAAGGAGGTGAGCTTAGTTTTTAGATGGGTGTGTGTAGCTAAGCTCTAGCTTCTCAAGGAAGTTTTCTCAAAGAAGCTTCTCAAGGAAGTTTTCTTAAGAAAGCTTCTCAAGGAAGTTACCTAGTCTATGAATAGAAGCATGTGTAACACTTGTTGTAACTTTGATGAATGAGAGTCTTGTGAGACACAACTCAAAGTTCAACTTCTCTCCCTTTTTCTTCTTTCAATTTCGTGCTCCCCCTCTTTCTTTCTCTCCCTCTTTCTTTTCCTCCATTGAAGCATCCTCTCCAAGCTTTTTATCCAAGGCTCATCTTAGTGGTGAAGCTCCTTCTTCCATGGCTTATTCCCTAGTAGATGGCGCCTCCTCTCACCTCTTCTCCTTTGTCTTCCGCTGCATCTCCATGGAGTAAAATCACCATTGAAGGACCTCATTGAAACTCAAAGATCCAGCCTCCATAGAAGCTCCACAAGCAAGCTTCCATCAAGTGGTATCAGAGCACGAGAGCTTCAAGTAGGTGCTCCTTAAACCTCCATTAATTTTTTGCTTTACCTTCTCTTCCATTGTTGTTTCTTCATTTTTTCTCCACGTATCTCCTCACATGTCTTGTGCTAAATGTTGTTAACATGATTCTTTAGAGTTTCCACCGATTAAACTTGCTATAGAAGCTAGATTTGATTTTCTATGGTTCAAATTTCTTGTTCTTGTTCTTGAACCATGAATTGTGAAGAGTTTAGGTTCCTTTGGGTTTTGTCTTTTTATTTTTTGTGGCTGAAACCTAAACCATAAAATTCTTACAAAAATATTAAAGTAGAAGAAAACCTCAAAAATCTAGAGTGACTTGTTCACCTATTGTAGTTTTGTCATAGAAGTCATGTCTAGTCATGAAACTTGTCACATAAGATTTCTTATGTTGTGCTGAATTTTATTTTTCTTGTTTCTTTGTCTAACTCATTTGATCATGAGTGTATGAAATTATCTTAGCCTATTATTTGATTTGAGTCAAATATTTCATGTTAATTAGTCCTTAACATGTTCATGCAAAATTCTTAGAGAGTCTTTGATTGTGAACCTTTTCTTGAACTTTTAGGTTTCCTTATGATTGTGTCTATTGTGAATTTTAGTTTTGGTGATTGAATTGCTGGCTGAAATGTTGATCCTAAGTGAATATTGAACTCCTAAAACTGTGGTAAACAATCCTAGTGAGTTCAACATACATAGGAAGGTTGAAAGTAAGCCCAAGGCAATCAATATACCATGCTTAAAAAAAATTGTTGGTGCTGGTAGCTTGGACATACAAACTTGTAAAAATTACTGAGAATTGGTTACTTCGAATTTTGAGCTGAAATTTTACGGAATTTTCTAGACATCTGGAGAAAAGTTATAAAAAAAGAACCAAGTGATTTGGATAAAAGGAAAAAATAATAAAAATCATACAAGTTGGCAGAAAAATCAGTATCCAGGAAAAAAAAGGTGAAAGGGAAGTGCGCTTGTTGTTTTGGCTCAAAATTTATTCTATAATTGGTGCCTATGTTATACCAATCTTAGATCCGAAATTTCAATTGAAAATTACTGTGAAAACAAGTGTCAAAGCTAGAAGTTTGTTGAGTCTTTTTTTTTTGTTTTTTTTACTCTACTCTAGAGCCATTCTAAGTTTCTCTTTGAGTCCTAGCTTGCTTCTATGTCCTTTTCATTGCTTTAATTGTTGAACAATCCTTGAAAAATTGTCTTTTTAAAACTCCATTGGTTTAGCTTTCATTTCATTTTTTTTGGTCTTTGGTTATTGCTTGTCTCTTTGTTTCCTTGTTTGTGGGTTGCCATATAGGGAATTGGAAGAAGGATTGGTGCCATCCCTTGAAGAATTTGAGTCAAGAAGCAAGGGGCCAACCACCTTAAGAGCTATTGGACTAAGAAGCACTCCAAATTGAGTGAATCACCAAAGAGAGAACAACCACCAAAATTGAGGACCGTTTTGTAATTTTGTAATTTGCAATTTACTTACCTTCATTGCTTTCATGTTTTGTAACAAAAAGGCCTTTCATTGGAAGTGTGTTGGGAACCTCCAATAGGTTACCAAACTTCCATTTGTGTGTAATAATTTTAGGCAATTTTTCCTTAGGATAGTGAGTGTTTTGTTGGGAACCTTGAATGTGGTCATCCAAACACTCTTAGGATTCACCTAGTTTACATTTCTTGCTTACTTTCATAGCTTATTTCTTTTACCTTCCATTGTCAAACCGCCTAGATAACTTGCATTTTACCAATTAGTTTGTTTACCTTATCTTTCACACCTCTTTTAGTGTTTATTTTGGCTAGTTTCAACCATAGTTTCTTTTACCTTTTGTTTTCAAACCTCCAACAAGAAAGAATCACAACTTAGAAACCAACATGAGTCATCATTCAACTACTGTTAATGACGAGGGTACTAGTCATAAGGACCCTCTATCTAGAATCTTAGATGAGTTGAGTTCTCTCAAGTTATGGAAAGAAAAACAAGAGAGAAAAGAAAAAGGAAAAAAAAGAGTGGAAGAAATAAGTCAAGATGAAAGAGAGAAAATAAGAGAGGAAGAAAGAAGAAAAATAATAAAAGAAATGAAAAGAGAAAAACATGCCTCCTATAGTCTTGGGAGACTTTCACTCATATCCAAGGAAGGACCAAGCCCATGGAATTTTCGGGGCTACACCTTCAAAACCCAAGGAAGAAAAGGGTAAGACCATAGAGAAATACACCCCTAAGACTAGTTCCCAAGAAAGGACTAGCAACATTAAATGCTTCAAATGTCTTGGGAGAGGTCACATTGCCTCTCAATGCCCTACAAAGAAAACCATGATTATAAGGGGTCAAGATATTTATAGTAGTCAAGAGGAAACTACTTCTTGCCCTTCCTCTAGTGGAAGTGAAGATGAAGTAAGGGGTGAAGAGTCTAGTGAGGAAGTCTACCCCCATGAAGAAGGTGACCTCTTAATGGTTAGAAGGCTCCTTGGAGGTCAATCTTGTGATCTATCTCAATCCCAAAGAGAGAACATATTTCATACAAGATGCAAAATTTTAGATAAAACTTGTTCTCTCATTGTGGATAGTGGATCTTGTTGCAATTGTTGTAGCACAAGATTAGTTTCCAAGTTGAACCTCACTATCATTCCCCACCCAAAACCTTTAACCTTATAAACTTCAATTGCTCAATGAGCAAGGGGAAATGATAGTTAACCAACAAGTGAAGGTACCTTTCTTCATTGGGACATATAAGGATGAAGTTAATTGTGATATAGTTCCCATGGAGGCAGGACATATTCTTTTAGGAAGGCTGTGGCAATTTGATAGGAAGATCATTTACAATGGCCTAACTAATGAGATTACACTCACCCATCTTGGCACTAAATTTGTGTTGCATCCTCAAACACCTTCACAGGTGGCCAGAGATCAACTAACTATGAAAGATAAGAGGGATGAGGAAGAAAAACTAGAAAAACAAAAGAAAAAGAAGGATAGTAAGGCCTTGTCTTCAAAGGCTAAGGGGAAGGAAAAAGAGGAAAAGGATTCCTCCAAGAAGATTGTTAAGAAGGAAAATCATTTTGCAACAAAAGGTAATATTAAAAGAGCACTCCTTCTTAAACAATCTTTCTACATTCTCCTATCAAGGGAAACATCCCTTAGCACTGCCACAATTCCTACATTTGAGACCTTACCCCCAAAGGTCCAAGAACTCTTACATGAATTTGGTGATATATTTCCCAAAGAGATACCCCTGGGCTACCTCCTTTAAGGGGAATAGAACACCAAATAGATTTAGTCCCAGGAGCAAGCCTTCCTAATAGGCCAACCTATAGGACTAACCCTTATGAGACTAAGGAGATAGAGTCTCAGGTTAAAGAATTGTTGGAGAAGGGCTGGGTCCAAGAGAGCCTAAGCCCATGTGCTGTGCCAGTGTTGTTGGTGCCCAAAAAGGATGGTACGTGGAGAATGTGTAGAGATTGCAGGGACATCAACAACATCATTGTAAAGTATAGGCACCCCATTCCTAGACTTGATGATTTTCCTGATGAGTTGCATGGTGCCAATATCCTTTCAAAAATTGATCATAAAAGTGGGTATCACCAAATTAGGATGAAAAAGGGTGATGAGTGGAAAACCGCTTTCAAGACCAAGTTTGGTTTGTATGAATGGCTAGTGATGCCTTTTGGGCTCACTAATGCACCAAGCACCTTTATGAGCCTTATGCATCATGTCTTAAGGGATTTCATAGGTAGATTTGTAGTTGTTTATTTTGATGATATTTTAGTGTACAATAGGAGCCTAGATGATCACTTAGGACATCTCAGGCAAGTTCTTTCAGTCCTTAGGAAAAACACCCTCTATGCAAATATAGAGTAGTGTACTTTTTGTGTAGATAATATAGTGTTCTTAGGGTTTGTAGTTGGTAGAAATGGGGTCCAAGTGGACCTTGAGAAAATCAAGGCCATCCAAGAATGGCCCACCCCAAAAAGTGTGGGAGATATTAGGAGCTTCCATGGGTTAGCAAGCTTCTATAGAAGGTTCGTTCCTAATTTCTCTACAATTGCATCACCTCTCAATGAGCTAGTGAAGAAGAATGTGGCATTTACCTGGGGTGAAAAAAAAGAGCAAGCCTTTGCTTTGCTCAAAGAAAAGCTTACTAAGGCACCTGTTCTAGCTCTTCCTGACTTTTCTAAAACTTTTGAGCTAGAATGTGATGCCTCTGGAGTAAGAGTTGGAGCTGTTTTGTTACAAGGTGGGCACCCTATTGCTTATTTTAGTGAAAAACTTCATGGTGCCACCCTTAACTACCCCACCTATGATAAAGAGCTTTATGCCTTAATAAGAGCACTCCGAACTTGGGAACATTACCTTGTTTCCAAGGAATTTGTCATTCATAGTGATCATCAATCACTTAAGTTCATTAGAGGGCAAAGAAAGTTAAACAAAAGGCATGCAAAATGGGTAGAGTACCTAGAGCAATTTCCATATGTTATCAAATACAAAAAGGGAAAAACAAATGTGGTAGCTGAGGCCCTTTCTAGTTGACACACATTGTTTTGCTCCCTAGGAGCTCAAATTTTAGGATTTGATAACATTAGGGACTTGTATGCTTTAGATGAACATTTCTCTCCCATTTACAAGAGTTGTGGGGAAAAGGCCCAAGATGGATTCTATTTGGTTGAGGGGTATTTGTTCAAAGAGGGAAAGCTTTGCATACCCCAAGGAACCATCAGGAAATTATATGAGGGTGGGTTCATGGGCCACTTTGGGATAGACAAGACCCTTGTCTTACTCAAAGAAAAGTTCTATTGGCCCTGTCGCAACCTACCCTTTTGCGGGCAAGCGATATGAGGCTCACGGGTGCGTCATCCATAGGAGGAAAATGCGCGGAGTCACCACCAACGTTTATTGAAAGGAAAACGTTAGAAAAACCAAAGGACAACATCCTTAGATTAGAATTGTGTGAAATTATGTATCTAAACTTTTATTTCTTTTTATTTTTTGAGGTTGACAAAAGCGGGGCTCTTGCTCCTACGTACCCTCCATCGAAGAGGAAATCAGACCTACGTAGTTCTTTCAAAAAGGGGCGAATCAAGTGATTCTTTTTTACTTGGAAGGTGGTCATTTAAGGCGTTGGACCTTAAAATGATCCATTTTTACTTGGTGAGAAAAGCTGAGGCGTTGGACCTTAAAACGTTTTTTTCAGTGATTTTTGCGGACAAAGCTTGATTTTGTGAGTCGATTTTAGCCTTAGTTTCACTTTAGTTATTGGTCAATTCAATTAAGAAAGAAAAATCCCAAAGAGAAACGTCCGATTGATTTTTTTGTTTTATTTTACTAAAAGATATTTTTTATTATTATATTATTATTTTACCTCTTTTTGGGTTTCCAACGTGGTTACGGCATGACCAAACAGTTAGATTTCATTTTAACAGAAATTAACAGATGTTACAATTCAAATGATCGGTGGAAATTTATTTTATTTTTTGATTAGGCGAGAAAATGACTTAAATAAATTACTAAAGCACATTAAAAGGGGGTACAGAAAGTAAATGAAATGAAAATAAAAGTACTCGAAACAAGTGGGGACCACCAAGGGTACATAGAATGAATTAAAAAGTTCAATTTCGGGAACTTACCGATTGAAGACCGAAGAACAACGAAGAACGAACGAAAGACGGTGGAAAATCTTCACGGATTTGCTTACGGAAACGTCTCGGACGAGTTACGGAAATGCCTTGGCTTGGATTTTCTTCACGGAAACGATTCTTTTCACTAATTTCAACTGATCCCAAGAAACCAGGAGGGCTGAACATTTTTCTTCTTCTCTCCTCCCCCTATTTATAGGAAAATGAGGGAGGAGCTTGCCACCCAGCTCGCCTTCCTCCAGAAGCAACCGCCTTCTGGAGGAACATCTTGGAAGGCCCAAGTGGGCCTGGTTGCTATTTGCACCCCCTGTTTACTAAATACACCCCCTGCCATTTCTTGTTGATTCTTTTTTCGTAACATTACGGAAATTTACAAACTTCGTAACGATACTTGTTTTCCTTCCGTAATGTTATGGAACCTGACGGATCACGTAATCATCCCTTTTTTGGCTTTCAGAATGTTACAGAACCTCACGGATTGCGTAACAATGCTTCCTTTTGGTTTCCGGCATGTTGCGGAATTTCACGGATCGTGCAACAATGCTTTCTTTTGACTTCTGGCACGTTATGGAACTTTACGTATTGTGCAACAATGGGTGCCAAGTACCTCGAAGCGGTCAAGCAAAGGTTGCATGCCATCAAACAATGGTCCCCGGATGAAATTAGGGTATGACAGTTGCCCCTCTTTACTTGCCTTTTATCAGAGATAGGAGGAAAGCAAAGATAAAATACTGATTTCGTCCATCTTAGCCCTTTCCGTAATAAATCTATGATGACTCCTAAAGGCCATCCTTTGCCCATCATGGGGATTTAATTGATCTCAATCACAATAGTTCCAACCCAAAACGATTTGAAATAAGTGACTCCCGTCTCTCCTTCTTCTTTCACTGCACAACACAAAACAAAACAAACAAACAAACAAAAATAACATAATATATATACGTATACGCATGTTTGGTGAAGGAACCGATTGGGAAAATAACAAAAAACTGTATTTTCCCCTCACCAGAGGCTCCGTACTTGATAACGGAGGACGCATGAACAGCGCTAGGCAATCAATTCGTAGGGCCCTGAATAAGATGGTGGAGGATGCACGAACAGTGCTAGGCAATCAATTCGTGGGGCTCCGGACTCGATGGTGGAGGATGCATGAATGGCAATCAATTCACGGGGCTCCGAACTTGATGGTGGAGGATGCACGAACAGTGCTAGGCAATCAATTCGTGGGGCTCCGGACTCGATGGTGGAGGATGCATGAATGACAATCAATTCATGGGGCTCCAGACTTGATGGTGGAGGACGCACGAACAGCGCTAGGCAATCAATTCGTGGGGCTCCAGACTTGATGGTGGAGGATGCATGAATGACAATCAATTCATGGGGCTCTGAGTAAGATTGTGGAGGATGCATGAACAGCGCTAGGCAATCAATTCATGGGGCTCCAGACTCGATGGTGTAGAATGCATGAATGGAAATCAATTCATGGGGCTCCAGACTTAATGGTGGAGGATGCATGAATGACAATCAATTCATGGGGCTCCGAATAAGATTTGATTTGATTTTAGGACCGAATGGTCCACCGGGTTCTTTCACCTAAAAGGCGAACATGCATTAGCAAGGAAAAATAAATCATTCACGAGAGCACCATATTTTAGAGAAACAATATGCTTATGCCAAAAATAGTTTTCCTTGTAACCGAAAATGAAAGGTAGGATGTCAACGTTTAGCTTTTAAATGAACATTCAGGGGAAACGTCGGGTCAAACCGAAATTGGGAATAAAATCACTTATGGTGTATAAAAACTCACACAGGTAAGTGTTTTACCCTAATTCCAAACCATAGCTGCACCATGACTTTATTTTGCACATGATTTCCTATCAAACCAAAAGATTACACACACGATCACGGATCAATAGGATTTTCTCGAGGGTAGTGTTTTTTTTTTGGAGAGGAAGCTGGGTGTTTCGGTCTTTTCCTCTTTGTTTATGTGGGGTGGGACATTGCCAGTCGGGAGCGACCTTGAACGGCAATCCCAAAGGAAGAACCACTTAAAAAATGGGTTTTCCCTTCGCCAGGGGTCATTTACCTCGCAGAAAATTTATCCGGTCCGAAGATCTTCTGCTTTCTTTCCTGGTTTCCTTTATTGATCGGGAATTATTCTGTTTTCCTCCGATCTTTCCCTTTTTGCTGTCTTCCGATCTTCGATCGGGAATCCTTCTTTTCCTTTTCTTTTCTTTCTTTTCATTTCTTCCTTTTCTTTGTTTTTTTCTTTTTTCTTTTTCTTCCGATTTTTGATTGGGAATTTGGGTTTTAGCATTCGTTATTCGCTCTCCCTTGAGGAGATTCTGCTGTCCTCTTCTTCGGGGGAAAGGATGAGGATTTTCTTCATGGGCAAAGGTTCAAAGTAGCTTAAGGTTGTGTCTCAACATGGTCTTTCCATTGTGTGCGCCCGATTTTGATATTTGGGCCGAAACAGATTTATGTGTAGGGTGTCGGTTTCGGGTTAAACTTCCCTATCATTTCCACGAGGCACGTGTAACAATGATGATTTGAAAATAACGTGCAAAATTAGTCATGCATACAGCTAGGTGGGTACTCAAGCATCCAACTTATGGCATTGTGATACTAAGGCTTGGGATTTACGCAAGTAAACCCAATGTTTCCAAATTATGTTCTTTCATTGGTTCAACGAATCCATCCATTCTTTATATACACTCATTGCTCACACACAATAATTTCTTTTCACACATTATTTATACACACAAAATCTTTTCATACACTTATTATATACAAAAACTCTTTTCTTTTCTTCATATACAGACATGACATTTTGTTCACAACACTTCTTTCTTTTTTCTAATCTTTGTGTTATCGTGATGTTTGTTCATTTTATTTTTGGACGATGTTCCTAAATGAAGACTCTACACGGTTCCAGAATTTCAACAAACATTATCGACAATAACGAAGTAAGCACTAAGGCAACAGTCCAAACAAAATGTATGCACAAAACAAATGAATCTCAAAACAACAAAAACAAGCGTTAGTCCCTCAAGTCATAGAAATAAAATAAAATGTAAATGATAAAGGATGAAACATAAAAAAGAATATGAATCTGGGGATCCCATGGTCATGTGGCTCCACTCCCTCCCAAGAAACCGAGCAAATCTGTCATCTCCTCATCCATGCAGGTCTCCTCTGCATCGCCGGGAGCCTCTGCAGGCGCCTCCCCAGCCTGGGCCTCGAGCCAATCTCCAGGCCATGCGACCTCAGCCCTAAACTGATCAGGAGTAGGGCACACAAAAGGAACGAAACCCTGGCCCTGCTGACTAAGGCTGAGCTGGTAGAGACACTCATGTATCTGCACCTGCCCCCGGTGGTTGGCCGCCTGTTGGCGAACCAAGTGCTGTAGATACCGCTCCATGCCTAATGACCCAACAAGATCAGCCTGATGAGGTGGTGGTGGTGCATCTGCGGCCTGTGGTGCATCGCCCTGTGCCTGCCTAGGCGTGCAATACTTCTCAATGAAGGCCCGGGTGATCGGTGGTCGGATCACCTTACTAGGTGTGACGGGAACCCCGAATGACTGGCAAAGGCCCGTGATCAATGCTGGAAACCCCAGGGCCCTGTTAGACTTATCCGGGTCTAGAGGGTGCCTAGTGGGTGGCATACCTGCAAATAAATAGATGGCGTCAGCAATCAACTGAGCCACATGGACGCTCATCCGTGTCAGGATGGCATACACCAGCTGACACTTCGGCAGAGGAAGGTCGGAGTTATGATCACTAGGCAAGACATTGCTGAGCAGCAATGTCATCCACACCTGGGTCAAGGTGGTCATGCTGGTGCGCATGACCCACACCCGCCTCCCTGCAGCGGTCCGAGCGAAATCCTGACCCGGTATGCATAATAACTAGGCAATGGCCTCTTCGTCAAACCCATCGGCCCTATTCCTCCTCTGACTAAACTCGCACTCCTAGCCTTCCTCTAACACTAGCAGGTCACCCAGGAACTAGCTGAGGGCATCTGCGTCAAAGGGAATCCACTGACCCCTCACCCATGACCGCATGTCCCGCACTCCCTCTACTGTGGGCCAAGCATTAGCATAAAACTCCAGGACTATATCCGGGTCAAACTTAGCCATGGGAGTGACCAGCGACGTCCAATGTCGGTGAGCTATCTCTTCCTGAAAATCCGTGTACTCATCGTCCCTGAGCTGGTCGTGTCTCTCTCTGTGGAACGACCATCCTTTGATGGCCTCGAAGCGCTGCTGGTGCTCGGCGCTCCTGAAACGGTGGCTATCAAACTCGGGGGCGGCGCTGGTCCCTTCAGCTGCAGCGTCACTCCTAGATCTCTTCGCGGAAAGCTTTTTCGGAGCCATTTCCTGCGAGGACAAACATTTGGAAAGTTAGTTTACAAGAAAATACCAATCATTACGAACAAGAGCCCAACAACACTTATATGGTGCGAGTGTCACCATGCACTTTACAAAATAATCATATTGGGGCATGTGTTATTTTATGACACATGTCTATATACATGCATTTACACACGCACACATAAATTTTTTTGGTGAAAGGAATTTTATGACACACGTCCATGTATGTTTTTGACAAGCCTTTCCATGCTACATCCCACATATATGCACATTTTTTGAAAGGCTCCTTATTCTACCTACTCACAAATATACATATTTTGAAAGGCATTTTTTGCGCTACCTATCCAACATATACAAATTTTGAAAGACATTTTTTTCTATACATTCACACACCTTGCAAGGCATTTTATTCACATATATACATACTATAGAGAGGTATTTTCCATGCTACCTAGGTGCAAGGTATTCCTCATGAGGCAGCAAATTCAAATTCTAGTCAAAAACTTCTCAAACATGTTCTAATATTCATGCATTTTTTACATTCAAAACCAAAAACTTAGATTCCTAGGCGTAAGTCGTGCTTTTGGCACTTTGGTCTAGCTTCTACAAAACTACCCACACACTCACAATGGCAGCCATATGTGCACAATTTGTTTCACAAGCTAAGTCTCACAAAATCATGCGCAAATGCCATTGAGGAATTTCACCGAACTCTTGGTGGGCGCATGTTTAAGCATGAAAATCAAAGGAATGGGGGCAATGTGGCATGCACCATAGGCCTAGGGCCATCCCCTACAACCCCTCAATTCATCAAAAACAAGCAACAATCCAAGGATAAATCCCTCACGTTTTTGAGCAAATACATGCAACTTAGAGCACCAAAATACATCCATGGAAAACTAGAGAGCCCAAGAATGAGGTACTTACTTGTTGGAGATGAATAATAGAGCAAAATGGAATCAAAAATGCGAAAAATGGTGACCTAAGGGCTGCAAAATTCGTGAATCCCGTGAGCTCTTGCTTTTTTGAATGAGGGGGGGAGAGTTTTTGGTGCAGAAACCTTCCCCCTCCCCTTTTTAACCCATTTTGTGCAGGGGTTGCTCGCCCAAGCGAGCTCAGCTCGCCCAGGCGAGCTAACCTACATTTTTTTTTTGGGAGGAAATAAGTAAGGCTTCTAGGGGTCGGCGTTCGCTTACTCGAACCCCCTCAGGGTATATTAGGCATCCAATATTTACTTTAAAGACATAATAGTAATAATTACTGGGAATTTAAAGGATACTGGGTTGCCTTGCAGCAGTGCTTTCCGTTTGTCCAGAGCTGGGCAAGGGACGACGATCCATCGGTCGTGACCCTAGCCTCTACTTGCGTCCGTCCCTAAGTACCTGAAAGTAGGAAACGACATTGCGCGGCAAACTGTGGCCGCGTTACCATTTTACCTTGATTGGTTTCTGCTTTTAGCTTCGTCCCGACATCTGACCGCTACCTATGACAATTCTGCCCCTGTTATCACAAAATATGCATGCGTATGCGTATGCATGAGTGTTTTCAAATGCAACAATTTTCTTAGTGAAAGCTAGTTAGGTCCAGTCTTAATTAACCGCTTGGGGCACCCCATGAACTGAGCGAAAGGGCTCAGGTTATCACAAACTGCACATGGTTTAAAACCAAAGTGAGGACTGAAGCCTCAAACCCATGTTCTCTTCTTTTAAAGAACTGTGATGAGAAAATTACAGCGGACAGGAATCCCTGGGGGAAACCAAGAAGAACACACAAAAATAAAAGAACATGCAGTGATTTCCTCAATTTCCCTAAATCTTAAGCGTAGTATCACTTGACAACATCGGAGTTCACGGGTGAGGGTAGCTCCTCGCCATCCATGTTGGTGAGCACCAGAGCCCCTCCAGAAAAAGCCTTTTTCACAAAGAAAGGCCCTTCGTAGTTCGGGGCCCACTTCCCTCGATTATCTTTAACAACGTGGGATATCTTCTTCAGCACAAGGTCCCCCTCGTTGAACTTGCGCGAGCGCACCTTCTTGTCAAATGCGTTCTTTATCCGTTGTTGATACAGGCGCCCATGGCTCATGACCGTCAAACGCTTACCTTCAATAGGGTTGAGTTGGTCGTAGCGTGTTTGAGCCCACTCTGATTCTTCTAGGCCTGATTCCGCTAGTATCTTCTGGGAAGGGACCTCTACCTCAAATGGGAGTACCGCTTCCATCCCATAAACCAAGGAGTACGGCATTGCCCCAGTAGAAGTTCGTACTGAGGTTCGATATCCATGCATGGCAAAAGGCAACATCTCATGCCAATCTCTGTACGACATTGTCATCTTCTGAATAATTTTCTTAATATTTTTATTTGCAGCCTCCACAGCCCCATTCATCTTAGGCCGGTAGGGGGTGGAGTTATAATGCTGGATCTTGAAATCCTCGCACATTTCCTGCATCATTTTGTTTTTCAGATTTGTGCCATTGTCAGTAATGATTTTCGTAGGGAGTCCGTATCGACAAATCATTTCCCTCTTTATGAATCTGACCACCACACTCCTCGTGACATTGGTATAGGAAGCCGCTTCGACCCATTTGGTGAAATAATCTATCGCCACGAGAATGAAGCGATGATCGTTCGAAGCCTTGGGTTCGATGACCCCTATGACATCTATCCCCCACATGGAAAAAGGTCAAGGGGCGGACATGACATTTAGAGGATGTGGCGGAACATTGACATTGTCTGCGTACGCTTGACATTTATAGCATTTCCTTACATGGGTGCAGCAATCGCTATCCATAGTGAGCCAGTAATAACCTGCTCTAAGGATCTTCCTGGCCATAGCATGCCCATTGGCATGCGTCCCAAATGAACCCTCATGGACTTCCTCAATCATGTAGTTCGCCTCTTTGGCATCTATGCATCGCAGGAGGGTCATGTCATGGTTTCGTTTGTACAGGGCGGTACCACTCACAAAGAAACCAGTAGCCAATCTCCTTAACGTTCTTTTGTCATTGTCGGAAATCCCTGGTGGATATTCTTTGTTCTCTACATACTGTTTGATGTCGAAATACCACAGTTTCCCATCTCGCTCTTCCTCTATCGCACAACAATGTGCCGGCTTGCCCCGAGATCTGAATTCAATGTACGGCAGATCCCCGTGTGGGGCAAGTTGAAACATGGATGCCAAGGTGGCCAATGCATCGACCATTTGGTTCTCTTCCCGAGGTATGTGGTGGAAAGAAATGTCGTCAAAGAATTCGGCTAACTTCAAGATATAAGTTTGATAGAGTATCAATTTTTGATCCCTAGTTTCCCATTCTCCTCTCAACTGACGTATTACCAAAGCCGAGTCTCCATACACTTTGAGTAGCTTTACGTCAAAATCAATGGCAACTTGAATCCCAAAGGCGTATGCTTCATATTCGCCCATGTTGTTGGTACAATCGAAACCCATCCTGGCCGTGAAATGGATACATTGATCATCTGGGGATACAAGGACTGCCCCTACTCCATGGCCCAAAGCATTTGATGCCCCATCGAAACAAACAATCCATTTGTCTATATCCTCGTGCGTCCGCTTCTCTTCAAATAGGGCCATGATGTCTTCATCCGGGAACTCAGGGTGCATCGGCCGATAATCTTGGAGGGGTTGTTGGGCCAAGTAATCTGCCAAGGCGCTTCCCTTTATCGCCTTTTGGGTGACGTACACAATATCGAATTCAAATAGTAGTACCTGCCACCTAGCGATTCGTCCCGTGAGGGCCGGTTTCTCAAAGATGTATTTCACGGGATCCATTTTGGAAATAAGCCAAGTGGTATGACTGAGCATGTACTGCCTAAGATGATGTGACGCCCATACCAAGGCGCACGTCCTTTCCAACATCGAGTAATTCATCTCACATGCGGTAAACTTCTTGTTTAAATAGTAAATAGCTTGTTCCTTCTTCCCAGAGTCATCGTGCTGACCCAGCACGCACCCCATAGACTCACCTAAAACAGTCATGTACAGGAAAAGAGGTCTTCCTGTTACAGGTGGCATGAGCACCGGGGGATTCGCGAGGCTCTGTTTGATTTTTTCGATGGCCTCTTGGCAATCGCCATTCCACAGGACCGCCTGGTTTTTACGCAATAGTTTGAAGATGGACTCGTAGGTAGGGGTGAGTTGCGAGATAAATCTTGCGATGTAATTCAACCTGCCCAGGAAACCTCGAACCTGCTTTTCCATGTGTGGCTCTGGCATTTCAAGAATGGCCTTCACTTTCTCGGGATCTATCTCTATCCCTTTCTGGCTCACGATAAAAACTCAACAACTTTCTTGACTTTACCCCGAAGGTGCAATTGGCGGGGTTTAGTTTCAGTTGGTATTTCCGCAGCCTTCCAAACAGCTTACGCAGATTGATGAGGTGTTCGTCCTCGGTCTGAGATTTGGCGATCATGTCATCTACATAGACTTCTATCTCTTTACGGATCACGTAATCATCCCTTTTTTGGCTTTCAGAATGTTACGGAAACTCACGGATTGCGTAACAATGCTTCTTTTTGGTTTCCGGCATGTTACGGAATTTCATGGATCATGCAACAATGCTTTCTTTTGACTTCAGGCACGTTATGGAACTTTATGTATTGTGCAACAATGGGTGCCAAGTACCTCGAAGCGGTCAAGCAAAGGTTGCATGCCATCAAACAATGGTCCCCGGACGAAATTAGGGTATGACAGGCCCCATATGAAGAAAGATGTCCATAAGCATTGCACTAGGTGTGTGGCTTGTTTACAAGCCAAGTCTAGGATGATGCCTCATGGGCTATACACACCGTTACCCATTCCATCTGCACTTTGCGTAGACATTAGTATGGACTTTGTCCTTGGGCTCCCTAGAACACAAAGAGGTGTAGACTTTATTTTTGTGGTGGTGGATAGGTTTAGCAAGATGGCACACTTTATACCATGCCACAAGGTGGATGATGCTTCCCACATCTCAAAACTCTTTTTTAGGGAAGTTGTGAGACTCCATGGTTTGCCTAGGACCATTGTGTCAAATAGAGATGCTAAGTTCCTTAGCCACTTCTGGAAAACATTATGGGCTAAGCTAGGAACTAAGCTTCTTTTCTCTACCACTTGTCATCCACAAACTGATGGGCAAACAGAGGTAGTGAATAGGTCGTTATCCACCCTTTTAAGGGCTCTTCTAAAAGGCAACCATAAGTCTTGGGATGAGTATCTTCGTCATGTAGAATTTTCGTACAACAGGGGGGTTCATAGAACCACCAAGCAATCCCCTTTTGAGGTTGTCTATGGGTTCAATCCCTTAAAACCCTTAGACCTCATTCCCCTCCCACTTGACACTTCTTTTATACATAAAGAAGGGGAATCTAGGTCAGAGTTTGTAAAGAAGTTGCATGAGAGGGTTAAGACCCAAATAAAGAACCAAAAAAAGGTGTATTCAACTAAGGGCAATAGAGGAAGAAAAGAGCTAGTTCTTAATGAAGGGGACAAGGTTTGGCTCCATCTTAAGAAGGAAAGATTCCCTACTAAAAGGAAATCCAAGCTTAGCCCTAGAGGGGATGGACCTTTTCAGGTCTTGGAGAGGATCAATAATAATGCCTATAGGTTGGACCTCCCAAGAGAGTATGGAGTAAGCACCACTTTTAATATTTCTGATTTAATTCCTTTTGCAGGTGGAGCTGATATAGAGGAGGAGGAACCAACAGATTTGAGGTCAAATCCTCTTCAAGGGGGAGGGAATGATGCAATCCTCCCTAGGAAAGGACCAGTTACCAGAGCCATGAGCAAGAGGCTCCAAGAGGATTGGGCTAGAGCTGATAAAGAAGGCCTTAGGGTTCTCATGAACCTTAGGGTAGATTTTTGAGCCCATGGGCCAAGGTTGGGTCCACTCTTCTTTGTAAATATTAGAATAGGTTTTTTTTCTTCTTTGGGGCCTTGTATTTTGGCCATTCTAGTAGTATAGGGTTTTAGCCTTGTATTTCAGGGCATTTTAAGTAGTCTTTGTAGTAGGGATTTTTTTTGTATTTTCATGTATTTTTTCATAGGGGTGAGCTTAGCTATTATAGGGGTGTGTAGCTAAGCTCTAGCTTCTCTTCTCAAGGAGGTGAGCTTAGTTTTTAGATGGGTGTGTGTAGCTAAGCTCTAGCTTCTCAAGGAAGTTTTCTCAAAGAAGCTTCTCAAGGAAGTTTTCTTAAGAAAGCTTCTCAAGGAAGCTACCTAGTCTATAAATAGAAGCATGTGTAACACTTGTTGAAACTTTGATGAATGAGAGTCTTGTGAGACACAACTCAAAGTTAAACTTCTCTTCCTTTTACACTTCCTTTGAAAAACCCTTGAAAAAGAGATGTTATAAAAGTTGCCTTTTTATAAAATAGACTTTGCTTTTGTAACATTTGTTGAACCCAGGTCACAGTGGCGTGATTAGAATTTTAAAATGACCTCTCTTTGATATGAATTTCAAAACACCCATTTATCCCTTTTTTAAATTAAATGGGTATTTGACCCCAAAAGTTAATATTAACCTTATCTTTGAAATCTATACTGAATTATATTTAATTTGGTATATAGAGCTTTGCGTTTGGACGAACGGATGTGAACCTAAGAGATCTTAGAACAACGCCGCAAGGAACTAACAAAGAGATATATAGATAGGTGAAGGGAGTTTATTGTTTGTTTATAGCTTTTGATACCATAGGTGGGGTCAGGGAACCCAATTATGGGGATGTATGTCTGTCCCTGTGCATGCTGGTTTTCAAGAAAAACTGCATTTTTAACTAATGGGATGTGATAGGTTTGTTATTGATGATTGAAATTGTCAATGATGTTGTTGTTGTATTGATTGGAATTTTTGGGAAAAGTCTTAATTATAGAGGAGATTCTACCCAAAATTTTATATTTGTTCTTCTATTTACTTCTTTATTAAATTTTAAATAGGCATAAGAGTTTTTTTTTAATACCATACTTTTCCTCTTTAATTAATAATTTTCCTTAAAAATATGAGTCTCGTGATATTATAGATTGTTGTATGAGGTTTATGTTTCCTGAAGACCTGAGGAATGTGAATCCCAGGCATGAATTTATATGTATGTATGTGGCATGTGATTGCTTGTGATGTTGATGATGATGTTGATGTTGATGATGTTATTGTGATGATTATGTTGTGTATGTACATGGGGGGTGTGGTGACCATGTTGGATATCCCTAGAGGGGGAAATAGAGTGTTTTAAAGAGTTTTAAGAATTCTTGGAGAGAGAAGGGGATGGCTTAGAATCTTTAATTATCCATGGTCAGTGCATTGATGATGCTCATGTTTCATACTTCATATTGCATAGAAATAGTACAAACTTTGTCAGTAAGTACTCGTAGTTTTTCATGAGGAAAAATACTTGTACTTGGAGACTTGTCTCTCGGTTTGAAACTTCCTTGAGACTCAGGTTGATCACCATGGGGGGGAGTTGCCTGTGCACGACAGGATGAGCTCGACACTTGCTGCCTTGTTTTCCTAAGTGAGAGTGTCATGTGGACACGCTTAGGATATTTCTGTATAAATGGTACCACATTGCATGTTAGAGTTGAGTTAGGTACATGCATCATTCTGAGCATATATGATTTGAATTATGGAAAAGTTGATGACTAGTTTGTTAAGGGTACGTTGAACCAATGGGTTATTAAGAATGATTGTGGTCATTGTTATTGTTTTCTTGTTAATCATTGTCTTTTGGTGTTTGTTGATCTTTTATAATAAACTCACCTTTGCAAATTTTGTACCATGTGATTGGTGCCTGTGATGATCTCGAACTTTCGTTCGTGGGAGCAGATGAGCAGCAATAGGTGACTTGGAGGGAAGTCTTTTGTTGGAGCCGCCAAGCCGACGTGATAACGTTGAAATTTATTTTAGGGGAGAGTTTTGTTTTGTTATGAACTCTTCCTTAGTTGGTTCCTTGAATATTTAGATATATGTAAAAAAAATCTGAATTATTGTGACATCCTGGAATTTCTACCCGAAATTTTGTAAGTATTACATTTAAATATATATATATATATTCTTGGTATAAGTATGTACATTGGGGGAGAAATACGCAGGTTAGACTAATTAACGAAGAGTAACCCATAACTGGATGGTTATAGATTAATTCGCAATTAATTAGTCTAAAAATTATCGTTTTGCGTGAAACTTATAATTAAACAAAACCAACCTCTGAACCACGCTCAGGGTCTCATTCTAAGCGTTTTGATATATATATATATATTTCCTATCTTTGAAAACGGGCCCCGACGGGTGCAAACAAACGCGAAGAATTGGAACGGGAGAGACGGCACGCAAACCGAAGCAGGATTTCAGCATCCAAAAAGGTCCGATTTTTTTCTTCTTTTATAGCTGAGTATGTGGTCAAGTCAAAGGTAAAGGTGGGCCCTTTTTGCTCCAATTTAAAAAATGACATGTGGAATTGCTTTTAAAAAGAAAATGAAAAAGAAAAGAAAAACCATTTTAAAAGCCAAATCTTCTCTCTCTTTCTCTAGAAACTTCTAGCACAGCTCTCTCTTTCTTCCTCCACGTTTCTTTTTCATTTTCTTCACCACCATTGTTGTCTCTCTTCAAGCTTCAAATCCCCCTTCATTTCCACACCAAATTGCAAGATAAAGCTGTTTTTGGAGTCTAGGAGCCTACCTCTACCTCGTGGGACCTTCAATTTCAGGTAAGAGTGGACTTATCCTCACTTGAAATCTGTGGGTGTTGGGTTCTTGGGAGCTATAATGGGTAGTTCTACTAGGTTATTTCTTTAGGGTAGTTGTTTGTGAAGGAAATTGTTGTAATTATGCTAAACTTGACATGTTTAATGTAAGCAAAACTGCCCATGTTGATTTAGGGTTCAATAATGATGTTTTGAGATATATGTGTGCTTAAAATGTAGATAGAAAACTGGTAGAGAGGATGGGGAGAGTTAGCTTAGAGTTAAATGTGAGAATGGTAGTGTTGTAGGTGGAAAAGTGTGAGATTTTGAGGTTTAGAAAGCCAAATTTTGTGTTAGTGGAAATTTGAGTTTAAAGTGAGTTGATTCTAGTTTAGAATGTCAATTAGGACTTGTAGGAAAGCTTGGTCAAAGCAAATGAGGAAAATTAGTGGCAAATGTGAAAGAAAAGAGTCATTTATAGTGTAAATTGAGTGTTGAGAGGTCAAATTTTGAATAGGTGGAGATTTTACCTTAAAATCCTTAAAATTAGTTTGAGCAAGTCTAATTCAATGTTATAGACTTGATGAAGATGAAAGTTTACCCCAAAATCACCCAATTTTCATTTTCACCTTTCAAACCTTGAAAATTCACTAAATTTGGTGGGTTTAGGATACCTATAATTCGCTTTACCTTGGTTTGAAGTTTGTTTTTGGCCTGAACATGATTTATACATTGTTTAGGACTTGTAGGATCCAATTTGAGTGGCATTGGATGCGTGTAAGCTAGACTTTGAAAATCTGCAAAATTATGCAGGAAAAATGCCCAATTATGCAGCAAATCTGCCAATTATGCAGGAAAAAAAAAACCTAGTTGTGCAATGCTAGTTTCTGCTGTCACGGGAAAGGTAGTATATGTAGATGCAATTGCCTTTGGTGTTTTGATGATGATCATGATGATATGATGCAATTGATGCAAATGGGCTTTTCAAGATTAAATTCAAGACAATACTTCAAGATTACAAGTCACAACATCAAGATGATCACTAGTATATTAGGAAGGGAATTCCTAATTGAATTAGCAAAAGGTTTGGCCAAGTAATTTAAATTAAAAAGTGTTTTTCCAAGGATTTACTCTCTGGTAATCGATTACCAATGGCCAAATATGTTTTACAACAGCTACTAAAATTTGAATTTAAATTTTAGACTGTGTAATCGATTACACAATTTTGGTAATCGATTACCTGCAGTTAATAAACGTTTTAATTCAAATTTTAAAAGCTGTAATCGATTACACAATTCCTGTAATCGATTACCAGACAAGATTTTCAGAAAAATCTTTCTAAGAGTCACAACTTCTCAAAGGGTTTTTTTCATGACCACCAATGGTCTATATATATGTGACTTATAACACGAATTTGCTCAGAGTTTTTCAGAACAAAAGTGTTTATCCTCTCAAAGAGCAAAATCATTTTATCCTCTTAAGAATTCCTTGGCCAATTCAATTGCAATTCATTAAGGAATTATTTGAGTGCTCAACCTGTAAAATCTATCTCTTTCTAGAGAGATTCATTCTTCTTCTCCTTTTAATTCTCTAAGGGATTAAGAGACCGAGGGTCTTTTGTTGTAAAGAAATTCTAGACACAAAGGAAGGATTTTCCTTGTGTGTTTAGAACTTGTAAAAGGAATTTACAAGATAGTGGAACTCTCAAGCGGGTTACTTGGGGACTGGACGTAGGCACAAGGGTGTGGCCGAACCAGTATAAATCTGAGTTTGCACTTTCTCTTCCCTTAAACTCCTTTGTTTATTATTGCTTTATATTCATATTCAAATTGTTTTTATTTGAATTAATATTTAAGAAGTTCATTGTTAAGGCAATTTATAACTTGAATAGAAAGTGAAATAGATTTTTAATTGGGGAAGTAGTTTGGAATATCTTAATTCAACCCCCCCTTCTTAAGATATCTGAGGCCACTTGTCTAACAGTATATCTCGTGTTCTAGACATTCTTTAGCAGCTCCCAACGGTCAAAACTTAGATTTCTGTATTAGAAACCCCCAGTTAACTTTTCAAGGCGATCCAATGGTTAATGAATCGGGGATGAGGACTTTACTGAGGTATGTTGGTAGGAAAAACTCTATGGAATTCGAATGAATCTTGTGTTAAGATTTCTGCCTCCACTCTGTTTTTTTCCAAGGTAGTTTCATGTCAAATGGAATTGAATTGATTTGACATTGTGAAGGCTTGGAGGGGTTGATGGGGACCCGATGCTGAGAGAGACGAGGAGAAGGGCTACATACGTGTACGTGAGCTCAATTTAAAGGTGGGCAACTGTGGATGGTGTGTTTATGCCTGGACTTGTGGAAATGGGATATTTGTTTTGCGCCATCGCCCGATCGCCACCTAGTACCACATATGACGGGTGCCCCATAACCCAATAAGCCTTGTGTGAGAAAGCGTGGAAGAGTCAGTCTTCCAACTTTTATTAGTTGACCACAGAGTGGTGCCTGAGGATATGTCGCGGGGGTCAGGAGACCTTGGGGACGTCAGGTGGGGTGCTATTGCCCAAAACCAAGCTTGGCCAATCCCAACCCAACCTGGGCATAGTCAGCCAGTGAGAACCTGTGACGTACCTCAGCAGGCGAGCTTCTGGCAGTCAACCAATAAAGGAACAAAAGTCCACGAAGCAGGGAGGCTTGTGTGGCGGCTGGCCAGCTATCTATCTTGTGTTTTTATCTGAAAAATTCCCTCTGGTAATCGATTACAACACATTGTGTAATCGATTATAGGGTTTAAAAATTGAAACAGAACGTTCAGTAGCTGCTGGTAATCGATTACCATTTGTGTGTAATCGATTACACAGTGTTATATGCTGCTGGTAATCAATTACCATTTATGTGTAATCGATTACACAGTGTAAATTTTAAGTTCCAATGTGCAATGGTTGTTGTAATTCATTTTTGGGCACTGTTAATTCGATTACATACTTTGGTAATCGATTACCAGAGAGGAAATCTCATGAAAAAGACATTTTGACTGTGCGTAGCCGTTATGGGACGCATTGTATTGTTACCTGTGTAGTTAGATTTCTTGTGAAAGAGTCTACCCCCTTTCTTTCATCTCTTGTAGATCGTGATGGCAGCGCAGTTGATCCATGATCGCGTCGTGATGGTGTGCCTAGAGGGTGTTTGGGAGACCCTCAAAGGCGATGAGAGGTGCCGATTCCGTGGCACAGTTCGACTCACTGCTACTTCGCTAGTACATCCGAAGCAACCCGCACGCACACTTCAACAGCTTATGGAGTGGATACTACCTACGCCTGTGGAGTGGATACTAGTTGAGCCTGTTCAATTGATAGAGGTGTCATCCTCTGAAGAGGATCTTGAAGAGGACCCAGAGGAGTTATCTCCTGAACCTGCTATGGATGCCCCTGACTTACCAGAGGATGATGAGGACCAGCTCCCTGATGTAGATTCTCCAGAGGATATTATGCCAGCATCAGAGGCAGACTCTACAGAGGAGAGTGGCCCTGGAGGGACAGCAAATAGTGACGACTCTTCATCATAGCAGACGGCTCCTTAGATTAAGCGTACATACTTTTGTGGGTGGGTGTATCTAGTTCAGACTGGTAGGTTTACTCTTTTAATTTTTGGGTGGGTAGACCTCTTGTATAGAAATTTTGATGATTGTATATATATTGTGACTGATGCCACCACAGTTGTTACCTTTGCTATTTTGCAAACTCCCATGTTTTGGACAATTTTTTATGATGAAAACAATTATGTTTTATCTTGTTATTTGAAAAAGAAATGTTAACGAACTTTATTTGAAAAGAGTTTACCGACCGCACCTTATTATTTCTCACGTGACGTCCCAAAATGATGGTTGGTATTTTTTCTGAAAAAGAAAAATAGTTTGGAGGTTATAAGTGATCAGAAAGAAATGAATCCGAATAGAGTTGTGAACTGGCCACTCAGGACTCTATAGTGATAATTTTCCTTCTGAAATTAATTACCGTGAAATAAATAACAGTGCAAAAAAAAGAGAAAAAAAATTCTCATGGTTTCTGCTATTTAATTTATTACTATTAAACCAGTCATTATTTAGGGACGCCACAATTATGTTCTTACATTTGAAAGATGTGCAGTGGTGTATGATATATATATATATATATATATATATATATATATATATATATATATATATATATATATATATAAGTATGAATTTGTTCACGTGTTTGTGAGTTTTTTGATGAATGTACATCGCAAAAAAATTTACCATCGTTTTCACAATCAAATTAATGGAGCTTTCACTTAAAAATTGAAATGTCACATTTTATAGTAAGTGATATCATAGCGACGAGGCGGGTCGTTATAACATCTTGGGGATATCTGTGCGAATAAGCCAAGTGCAGCTGAATGACTTGATCAATTACCCAAAAAAAATTGGGTACAATGCTTCGATGAGGGGAAACGTTGGGGACACATGACTACCAATTTGTCTGAGTCTGTTAATTCAATGTTCAAAAAATCCATGACATTTTTCGGTGGCATCATTGGTTGAGGAGACGTACATCAAGACCACACAACTCTTTGCTATTAAAGGTCGACAAACTCGGGCAATGATCAACTCCGGCTCACATTATTCTAAATTAGTCTCTGAGGCAATGAATAGTGGTCAACAAGAATCAAATACACACATTGTAAACAAATTAAACAGACACAATCACACATTTATTGTAACAGAGATCCAATCCCCACTTCAAACACCCAGACCACCAGGAAGGTTTAGAGTAATGTTACAATCCCAAAAGTGTGATTGTGGTGAATATCATGCTAAACACTTGTTGTGTTCTCATGTCATGGCTGCCTGTAAATCTTTCAATGTTGATCCCATGAACTATGTGCCGCCGTTATGCACTTTACAACATATTTTACACGTCTACGACAACTCCTTTGGTTTACTGTCACACGAATCAATGTGGCAAGAATATGAAGGAGATTAGTGGGGTCCTAATCCAAGGGGAAAGAGGACTGCAAAGGGTCGTCCTGTTTCAACTCGCATTCCTACTGAGATGGACGAAGACGAAAATGAACAGGAAAGTACAAAAAAATGTGGAATTTTCCGACATGGCCATAACAAAAATAATTGTCCTATCATATCTTCATCTTAAGTTTTTTCTTAGCCAAATGTGATTGTTTAAGTATTTTATTGATAATGTAGTATAATGTTCTTCTATAAATAAATTGTTAAACAAAAAGTATTACCATTTTTAAATAAATCTAATGACATAAACTAACAAATTATATTTAGTAAAATAATAATATTAAAAGTTTTAATTTTTTTTACTAAAATACATATATTATTAGACAAAATTCAGATTTTTTTAAAAAAAAATTTCATCTAAAAAATGTCTTAAGTAAATTAAATAATATAAGAAAAATAATTATATTTAATAGTATCATTTTCTTATTAAAAACATTAATATAATCAACTCTTAAAAAATTTTAAAAAATTAATTTAATAAAAAATTATTTTTAAAACCAATTAAAATTATATTTATATAACATAATATTTATATTATTTTAATAATTTAAATTTAAAAAAACATCAAGCACGGAAGTCGGGGTGGCCAAACCCGACTTCTTTACTGTAGTGTTCAACTAATGTTCTTTAGGAAATAGTTTTCCAATAGGCGTATTTTGGAAAAAATGAAGAGAGAGAAGGTGCAGTGTGTTAAAAAAAACCCGAGGACTTTATCATCTCCTTGACGAATAAAGAGAAGAAAATTAAAGTTATTTTTTTCCTTGGAGAATTTCATAATTGACATGACAGGTCCTACACTACTTTGAAGACATTTTTATCTCTCTTATAATGTAATGATAATTGCGGGAATGTTCATTAAGTACAAAAGGTCATTTTGCAAAATACTTTGTGATCTAGATGATGGTAAAACAAAAGTGACCAAGAATGATCAATTCAATATGAATGCATGTGAGTAAGCATATTGCAACGGGTCCTACCACAGATTGTGTTCTCTCTATATATCTAACTATCTATCCATTTATCCATCATATCATAAGCTATATGAAGTATTAACAAGTCAAACTAGAGAGACCTTATGCTATCATGACTCAGGTCCGCTGCAGTTGTTTCGTGAACTAAATACATCTTAGTCCTGAAACTATTAAGTATGTTTTATATAAAAATATTAAGCCTAAAATATGTTTCCAGTTCCTATAAATATTAAAAAGTTTAGAATCTGGTCTTACAAAATATTGGATATGTTTTTCATCTTCGCAAAATTTAATTGTTATTTTTTTCCTGGAGCTAGACGTGGGTTATCCAAACCTACATGGCAATGGTAAATGCGTCAACAAGTGAATTGGAGCTTGCCATGTGTCGATTTCTTGTTGGCTATCTTTTGGGTGCATGTTGAAGACAAGGTTGGTATCAATTTTAGTGGCTTATAGTCTTCAATGACACGTTTTGTCTATGAACCCACTCTTTGTTCAATAGTTTGTTACCTGATGAGAATCCAAGAAAACTGCCCAAATACAGGGATCTATGACCAGGAGTAAGACCAAACAGTCAGTGGGTACCCTCCAACAAATGGTAGCAAGCACACTTAACAAGGCCCAAGTGGTGAAGGATGAAGGCTTAGAGGCAGAGGCACTACCAAGACTATTAATTGTTGCTGAAGGCCCAGACTAATTTGAAGGCTCATGCCAAACATGTTCTATTTTTTATATTTATAATTTTTCGATGTAATTTTGGCCCAAACTGCTTTGAAGGCCCATGTCTATTTCTATCTTTTTGTTCAGATACACTATATGTATGGATTTTGTTTTCAATAGAAGGAACTTTTGGCATTTGATAAAATTTTGTGAGAGCTTCTCTCTGGGTTCCTTGTTGAACCAATATCGGACTTATCAAGGTAATCCTTGTGGCATCTATCCTAACTTATCTTCCCTCTCTAGAAGTGGCGTCATCCAAAACTTTATAACATGTATCAAGCGATCCGCTCCTAGTAAGGATCACATCACCTAGTATTAGAGCTTCGACTCTTGTTATAGGTCCTATCCTATCCAATTTTTATTTTTTTCCTTTTTCATTTGTTTCTCAATTTTGTGCTTGTGTCTTGTTTCGTTCTTATTTGTGTCCTTGTTGCGTTCTTCTTTGCATCTTGTTGTGTTCTTGTTTGTGTTCTTGCTTGCGTTTTTGTTTGTGTTCTTGTTTTCGTTCGTATTCTTGTTCTTGTTTCTTTCAGATTCTGTGTCAAAAAAAAATTGTTTGAATTATGTTTCAAGTTCTATTACAATTTTTGTTTGGAGACAATTTGGCTTACTAGAAGAATTTTGGGGGTTTAGGGTGTAGTAAGCCATTGAATTTCTCATATTTGTTTGTTTGACTATTGAACGAATTTCCCAATTGCCTATTGAATTTGGACCAATGGAATTGATTGAGTGAAAACCAATCTATTATCCTAGACGAATTTTGAAAAAAAAAAGCTGCAGAAAGTTTGAAAAAACAAAGTGGGTGTTTGAATCTTTGAACACGAATTTGAGGCAGTTAGAGGCATTTTATTTTGGCAAAAATCTGTTATTCGAGTTTGTTATCCAATCTGTTAGTTTGTTATCCAGTCTACTATTCCATAATTAAGTTGTCTTTCCTATTCTATTACCTTTGTGCGTCCAATTTGATTCATCCAGGAACTTAAGAGGGAGTGAGTGGTAAAAGTCAAGAGTGAAATAAAAACATCATACAAAAGCCTATATTGAAAGCATCAAACACGAGTGAACTACCATCAAAGAGAGAAACATGTGAGTAGAGTGTGGTGAGGTCCTGTAATCTTTGTTTAAATTACTACAAAATTGTTTGTTCCTTAATCATGGTAGGAGCTGGTGATGGTGGTGGTGAATATCATCAACTAGACGGATCTCGGTGCTTATTACTGGACGTGATGACTACACAAATGCAATGTTTGCTGAACCATAACAATGAAGAGCTCTACAAATGAATAGAAGGACTAGAGCACCAAATGAATCCAAATGTTGGGAGACCTTATGGTGGGAATAGAAGGGCCAATGATGGACCGAACCAAATGGAGGGGCAGAACAGAATTGAGGGAGTAAAACTCAATGTACCCCCTTTCAAAGCCAGGAGTGACCCAGACGCCTACCTTGACTTGGAGACAAAGATTCAACATGTATTCTCCTGCAATGATTATACTGAAGAACAGGAGGTGAAGTTTAGCAGCAGCTGAATTCTCAAACTATGCCCTTGTTTAGTGGAATAAAAATCAATGAGAGATGAAGAGAGAGAAAGGGCAGGAGATAGATACATGGACTGAGATGAGAAGGGTTATGTGAAAAAGGTATGTTCCAACTAGTTACAATAGAACCATGCGACAAAAACTCCAGAGGCTGTCCTAGGGAAGTTTGGCTGTGGAAGAGTACTACAAGGAGATGGAGATGGCACTAGTAAGGGCCAACATTGAAGACGAAACTGGGGACACAATGGCTCATTTTTTGAGTGGCATAAATCATGACATTAGAGATGTTGTTGAATTACAGGAGTATGTGGAATTGGATGACTTGTTGCATAAGGCAGTCCAGGTTAAATAGCAACTGAAGAGGAAAATTGCAGCAAGAAGGACTTATCCAACAATTTCAACCAGAACTAGAATGACAGATCCAAGAAGGAGGGAGGCAACTAATCCAGTCCCCATGGAAAGTCAGCAGTTTCAAGTGCTGAAACCAAGCATAATTCTGCCTCATCATCCAACACTGGTACCAGAAACATAAAATGCTTAGGTAGAGGACATATTGCTTCTAAGTGTCCAACCAAGAGGACCATGATCATGAAGGCAGATGGAGGAATCACTAGTGAATCTAAAATCAGTGAAAGAAGAGCTTGAGGAGGAAGCTATGCAGGGTGATATGCTAAAGGTGAGAAGGCTATATTAGGAAGTCAGATGCAGCCACTGAATGACACCCAAAGAGAAAATATTTTCACACCATATGTACAATTAATGGTAAGCTTTGCTCTTTAATTGTTGATGGAGGAAGTTGTACCAATGTTGCAAGTTCTAGGTTAGTGTCCAAGCTGAACTTGGATACTCAACCCCATCCTAGGCCATACAGACTTCAGTGGCTTAGTGAAGATGAAGAGGTAAAGGTGACTCAACAGGTTGAGGTGTGTCTCACCATTGGAAGATACAACAATGATAGGTTGTTGTGTGATGTGGTTCCAATGGAGGCGACTCATATATTATTGGGAAGACCATGGCAATAAGACACCAAGGCAGTGCATGATGGCTTCACCAAAAAGATTTCTTTCCAGCACCTTGATCGGAAGATTATTCTTAAACCTCTATCCCCTAGAGAAGTGTGGATGACCAAATCAGAATGAGAGAAAAGAGAGAACAAGAGAAAGAAAAGAGTAAGGCACCAAAGAGGAATAGGAAAAAGAAGAGTGATTCGCCTGAGAGAAAGAGTGATACACATGAGAGAAAATTTAATTATTTAGCAAATGCGAGTGAAGTGAGGGCAGTGTTACTTGCTCATGAGCCACTATATCTATTGTATTGCAAAGATAGTAAAATTTCTACTGATAATTCTAATGAGTTAACTATTTCTGTTTCTCCTAGTGTTGAACCCTTATTGCAGGAATTTAAAGATATCTTTTCCAAGGAGATTTCTCATGGACTACCACCTTCAAGAGGCATAGAACATCAAATTGACCTCTTTCCAGGAGCTTCATTGCCTAATAGGCCAGCTTACAAAAGCAATCCCCAAGAGACTCAACATAAGGATGCACAGGCTAAAGTTGAGTATGTGAAAAGATTGCATGACCAAGTGAAGGCGCAAATTGCAAAGAAGAATGATAGTTATGCCAAGCAAGCCAACAATAACAGGAAGGAAGTGGTACTTGAACCCGGTGATGATTTTGAACATTTGAGGGCAAATGCTTTCCAAGAAGGAGGGAATGATGAGAATCCAAAAAAACTACCCAAATACAGGGATCTATGACCAAGAGTAAGACCAAATTAACAGTCAGTGGATACCCTCCAACAAATGGTAGCAAGCACACTTAACAAGGCCCAAGTGGAGAATGATGAAGGCCCAAAGGCAGAGGCACTACCAAGACTATTAATAGTTGTTGAAGGCCTAAACTAATTTGAAGGCCCATGCCAAAAATGTTCTATTTTTTTATATTTATAATTTTTCATTTTAATTTTGGCCCAAACTCAGACTTATCAAGGTAATCCTTGTGGCATTTATCCTAACTTATCTTCCCTTTCTGGAAGTGGCGTCATCCAAAACTCTGTAACCTGTATCAAGCGATCTGCTCCTAGTAAGGATCACATCATTACCCCATTCGGAATTTGAGTAATTATTAACAAAGAGGCACTATGCGAGATGCTCTGAGAGGGCACATCGTCTGTTATTGGAGTACTTGAAGGTGGTGGTGGTTGAAACTTGAAGCAGGTGGTGTGGTTCAAAGTTGAATGTGGTTGTCGTCCCAAATAGGAAGGTAATTTTTTTTTAACTCTTTTACTCTTCATTCTATTTGAGGTTGGGTTATTCAATTGTGTTTGTAACGACCTGCCTCATCGCTATGATATCACCACTCTAAACCGTGAGAATTTTAATTTTTTTAAATGAAAACTCCGTTAATTTGCTTATGAAAAATTAAAGTAATTTTTTTTTCTCGATATACATTCACCAAACAACGTACCATCACTTAAGTAAATGAATATATATATATATATATAGGTATAGTAACTCAGTACACATCATTCACATAATGGAAAGTAAATTTGTTCATATATATAATTAAATTTGTTCAATCAACAAAAAGAATTATCAACTATGGAGGAGTTGATTAACAAAACACAACTCTCTCCTAAAATAATCCCAACATCATCACGTTGGCTCGGCGGCTCCATAAAAGAATCTCACTTCTTGTACTTTACTGCTATCATTCTGCTCCCACGAACAAAGGTTCGCGATCATCACAGGTACCAACCACACGGTACAAAAATTGCGAGGGATGATTTTATTATAAAAGAAGTTAATACAAAAAATCAAATAATCATAATTATTAAGAAAACATTATCAAATACCATAAACATACACATCCATTAGTCCAACATACACTCAACAAGTAGTCATCATCCGTCCATAGTTCCAATCAATCATGCTCAGTATGATGCATGCTCCTGACCTCAACTCTCAAATGCAATGTGGTACCATCCCCAAGGAAATAGCCTAATTGTATCCACACGACACTCTCACTTAGGAAAACTACGCAGTAAGTGTCGAGGTCACCCTGTCGTGCATAGGTAACTCCACCCCCCCCCCCCCCATGGTGATCAGCCTGAGTCTCAATGGAGTTCCAAACCGAGTGACATGCCCCCAAGTACAAGTATTCCTACTCATGAGAAACTACAAGTACTTACTGACGAAGTTTATACTATTTCCATGTCATATGAAGTATGAAACATAGGCACCATCAATGCACTGACAATGGATAATTAAAGATTCTAAGTCATCCCCCTCCAGAGATGCTTAAAACTCTTTAACCACTCTATTTCCCCTACCAGGGATATCCAACTAGGTCATTGCACCCCCCATGTACATACACAACACACAACGTATGAAACATGGGCACCATCAATGCACTGACCATAGATAATTAAAGATTCTAAGCCACCCCCCTCTAGAGATGCTTAAAACTCTTTAACCACTTTATTTCCCCCACCAGGGATATCCAACAAGGTCACTGCACCCCCCATGTACATACACAACATAACATCATCACAATGCATTTTCAAAATCATCAACATTTCATCTCAACATCAACATCATCTCATCTTAATGGCATTAACAACAACAACAACATCATCTCATATTAACATAATCATCAATAACAACATCAACTCATGTTAACATAGTCATCAATAACAACATCGTTTCATGTCAATATTATCATAAACATCAACGTCACCTCATATCAATTAATGTCATCAATAGAAATATCATCAGTAAGTCACACTCCGCATATACATATATAGTTCATGCCTGAGATTCACACTCCTCAGGTCTTCAGACAACACAAGTCAAATAAAAACAATAATTTTATTCATCAATAATAGATATATCGCATCCCATTAGTCAAAAACATTTTTTTCTTGAAAATCAGCATGCAACAGGGGCAGGCATACATCCCCATAGTTAGGTTCCCTAACCCCCAACTATGGTATTAAAAACTGTAAATGATAATAAACTCCTCTCACCTATCATGAGCTCTACGTCAGTTTCTCTTTGCGTCGCTCAAAGACCTCTCTCGTTCATGTTCGTCAGTCCAAAAGCAAGGTTCTATATACCAAATTGAAGGAAATTTAGTATAGATTTCAGAAACAAGGTTAATGACAACATTCGGAGTCAAATACCCCTGTCAAAATGTAAAGGACTGAGGGGTGTTTCGGATTTTAAAAGGAGACATCATTTTAAAATTTCAATCATGTCAATGTGACCGAGGTTCAATGAAGGTCAAGAAAATAAAATTAATGTTATAAAAAGATAACTTTTGCAATGTCTCATTCTCAAGGGTTTTTCCAAGGAAGTGTAAAAACATCCAATAATGGTTCCCAAGTCAGAAGAGATGCAAAGATAAGCTCAAACTAACAAGGAGAAGGCTTAGAATCACGGTTACCTTGAAGAAACCACGAAGGAAGGGTTGGAGGCTTCGTTCTCTACCAAATCCTCGAGTTAAGTTTTGAAGATTCCGCTCCGATTAAACTGTTCTTCTCCGTGTGGTGATCCGATGGCAAGCAAAGGCGGCTCGTGGCGGTCACCGATGGTGAAGGAGGAGCTTGGGGTGTTGGGGGAAGGTTTAGGGAAAGAGTAGGAGGAATAAGATGGCTCTTTTACGCTATTGGACGTATTTGTAGCCTACAAAACTCGCCCAGGCGAGTTTGGCTCGCGTGGGCGAGCTGATCCAGCTCAAATTTTTCTACTTCGGTAAAAAAACATATCCCATACTCAAGTTGCTCTATTTCAAATCCCAACAGTCAGAATGTTTATAATTTTCTTAGGAACCTCCAGACAACATTTGAAGACGATCCAACGGTTAAAAAATCCGGGATAGCGATTTTACTGAAATAGGTTTAGGTAAAATTTGAAATCTCATAATTTCAACTTAGCTCAACAAAACTCCACATAACTCAACATCCACATCAAGAAATTCACATATGACTAATTCAAGCCATACCTCAACTAATTCAAGTCAACCATATAGTCAAATAACACAATAAATACAATTAAACATTGATTTATAATTAGTAATATTTCAGGGTGTTATAGTGTTATTTGTGGTTTGGTTTCATTTGGGTTGGAAGTGAGTTTGATTTGTGTTCATGGGTGTGTTGACGTGAATGCAAACTGGGTTAATTTTTGTGGGTGCGATTTGGGTTATAGTAGTTGGAGATTTTATATTTTTGAACTAGGTTAAGGATTTTGGTCATTGTTGACTTATTTGTGTTTGATTTTTCATTAGGTATAGGGTTTTCAATTGCTATTCATTCCATGGGCTCATGGGTTATGAACCCAACATTGAAATGGGGAGGGAAAGAGGAGAATGTCTATCATGACTTGGATATGGGCACATGGTCATTCCTTGAAGTTGTTGACCTGATACATGATCTTGAGTATTTTGTTATTGATGGGCTTAAAATGTGGTGGAAAGGGTTTGATGTTAATAATGAAACCTTAAGGGATTTGTCCAATGATCAAGACTCTATGGATTTGGCAAGGTATGCTTTGAGTCATAAGTGTGAAATTGATATTTATGTGGTGTTTAGGGAGAGTGATTATGAAGAAGTTACTGAGGATGAAGTTAGGGGTGAACTTACTGAGGGTGAAGAGTTGTTCAAAGACCAACAAATTTTAGTGTTTGACCATGGTGTAGATGATTTGTTTGATTGGGATAGTGTTATGGCATTTGATGACAACGATGAGCCATCCAGGAAGCAAAATGAGCTTAGAGTGAAAAGCAAAGTCAGCAACAAAGGAAAACAAAAGGATTCTGGATATGAAGATCCTTTTGTTGAAAATCCTAGTCAGTGTGATGAAGACCCAAATTGGATGGATGACGATAGTATGACTAACCCACCACATGAGGAACCTAATACAAATTTTAAAGAGATGCATGATTTGGAGACTGGTAATGAAACTGAGGAGTTGTATAGTGATGTTGAATCTAAGGATGACACTACAAAGCCTGGAAAAAGGTTTCCAATGTTTAGGGGGAAAAAACTGTCTAAGGCTTTCAAGTGGACACTAGGAATGCAATTCACATGTTTGCAAGATTTTAAGGAAGGAATGATGGAGTATTTTGTCTTGAATGGTTATCAGGTTTGTTTCCCAAAAAATGACCATTCAAGGGTTAAGCCTGTATGTAAGATAAAGGAGTGTCCATTTACAACATATGTATCTAGGGTTGGTGAGACCATTACCTTCCAACTAAAAACACTGGAATTGACCCACACATGTGCTAGAGTTTTTTACAATAAAAATGTCAAATCAAAATGGGTTACAAAGGTGCTACTTGACAAGTTTAGAACACCTGAAAGGTTCAAATTTCCACAAATCATGCAGGAGATGAAATCCACTTATGTTGTGGGAATAACCAGATCTTGTGCAATTTTTGCTAGGAAACTAACACTATGTCAAATTGAAGGTGATGCAATTAAACAATACACATTGCTCAGACGCTACAATAGTGAAATCAATATCCATAAATGTAAACAAAACCTTTAAGATCCATGTGAACAGACTTGTTCCTACTTTTCCACCACGGTTTGGATCTTTTTACATGTGTATGGATGCTTGCAAAAGAGGTTTGTAGATGGTTGCAGACCTTTTATTGAAGTAGATGCTTGTCACCTTAAGACACAGTATGGAGGGCAGATGCTATTGACTAGTACTATCCTTTAGCATTTGTTGTTGTTGAGACTGAGAACAAAGAGAGTTGGAAATGGTTCTTAAATGAGTTGTTGGCTGGCATTGGAGATTTTGAAACGCACAAATGGGTTTTCATTTCTGACAGGAAAAAGGTAATTAAGTTTAATATGTTATTATGTAATGTTAGATTATGTAATTTTTATAATTCGTGACAAACAAATTGTTTTTTTGTGTAGGGACTTGTAAAGGCATTCCATGAGACGGATGATAGAATTGAACACAGATTATGTGTAAGGCATATGTATGCTAATTTTTTAAAAAAAATGGAGGAGGAGCTCTGCTAAGAGACGTAGTAATGGTTGCTTCAAAGCAACTTATTTGGAGGCATATGAAGAGAAAATGAATCAGATCAAAGAGATCAACAACAAGGTTTATGACTGGTTGACAGATGAATTTCCCAAAAATGCATGGTGTAAGCATGCATTTACTACTTACTCCAAGTGTGATGTTGTAATGAATAACTTGTGTGAGTCTTTTAATAGTGTAATTTTGCCTGCTAGAGATAAACCAAAAATAGTTATGCTAGACTGGATTAGGACTTATTTAGTAACTAGATTTTAATGTCATGAGGGAAAAGTTGGAAAAAATTCAGGGTAAGATAATGCCAAGACCTATGAAAAGGTTAGAATGGGAGACTGAAAAATCAAAACATTGGTTTGTTGAATATGCTGGAAACATGTTGTATGAGGTCACACACACTGTTTACTAAAAAGTTCATCATAAATCTAGCATCTAGGATTTGTTCTTGTAATCTGTGGACATTGGCTGGCATACCTTGTAGGCATTTTGTTTCTACTATACAACAAAACAGGGAGAAACTAGAAGACTATGTTCATGCCTACTACCATAGAAAGACTTATGCTAAGATCTACAATCACACAATGAATCCTATAAATGGTGAAGGCAGATAGCCAAAGGATACTACCAATCCAATTTTGCCTCCAATCTACAAGGTTGGGCCTGGAAGACCAAAAGAATTAAGAAGAAAAGAGCCAGATGAAGAGACAAGACCAACTAAATTGAGAAGAGAAAATACCAAAAATAAAATGCAAGAGATGCCTTCAATATGGACACAACACTCAAACCTGCAAAGAGCGACCTATGGCAGCTGGTGAATCTAAGGCGCAAGTTATTGGATCTAAAATTCCAGCAACAGGAAATACTGTTGAAGCTAGTGGATTTGAGGCACAAGCTGTTGGATCTAAAATTCCAACAGTAGGAAACACTTTTGAAGATGGTGGATTTGAGGCACAAGTTACTGGATCTGAAATTCCAACAGCATGAAACAATGTTGTAGATGTTGGATTTATGGTGGAAGGACTTAGATCTACAATTCCAATAGGAAACATTGTTCAACAGCTACTAAATATGATATTCCAACACAGGCATCTCAAGTTGGGACATCCAACCCGAGTGGGAGTAAATCTAGAAAAAAGAAACCAAAACCAAAACAAAAGATAAAAATTGCTACACTTTATTGTACTTCTTACTGATTTGTATTCTAAACATGTCTACTCATGCAAACAAAGGAGAAGACATGTTTTGCCCCTAGCATGAAGGAAATCAACAAAGAAAAGTAATTCCTTTCAAATTGTACTCCAACACAATTGCTAACAATGATTGTGAATCAAAAGATGATGAACCAAAACAAGGACAAAGGAAAGAGGTGGTGATTTCTGGATAATCACATGTGAAAGGGAATCAAGTTGGGTGCTGATGTGTGGTGGATAATACTAGTGGGATTTTTTTGGATGTATTTGTTGAGTGGGTGAGGTTTTTTTTGGTTCAATTAAACAATGAGAATCTTCTATGTAGTCTTTCGATTGAACACAAAGTACCAAACACTGTTTGTTATTGCTTTTTTGACTAGACAATGGTTATAATATTATGTGATTACTAAAGACTATCCTTATCAATATTAAACTTTGTTTTCTATATTTTACATCAACTTTGTTGTTTCATTCAATACACGAATAAATGCTTTATTGTATTTTTTACAGGAATGCTTTACTCAAGTATTTAAAAATGATTTAATGTAAAACCAAATTAATACCATGCTAAATTGAAGTGTTTGCATGGACTCTTAAAACGGAATGTTGTAATTTGTATAATTAAAAATGAAGTATTTAAAAATAAAGTATGTAAAACTCCATTAATACGAAAGAACAACTTGTTCATTGCTAACAACAACATCAACCCATTACATTCTTGTTCATTGCTAACAACAACATCAAACCATTACATTCTTCTTTATTGCTAGCAACAACATCAATCCATTACATTCAATAGTTACATTTCAATAGAAAAATGAAAATCAATGCCCTTAACATAGACAAACACATCACCAAAAGACCCATCAACAAATATGCATTTCTTCTTTCACCAACAACTTTCTTCTATAATTTAATAATCTTCCTTTGAGCCTTTTTTAATTGTTGCTCCAATTGTTGTTTTGTCCTAAAAAATATGCCTTGACTTGGATCAGCAACAGCCATTTGCCTTCCATCAACATTTGCTCCTATAACATTCACAGGACCCTTATCCCAGTCAAAAAAATTGCAGGTACTTGGACTCTTAAAAAGTTGCAAGATCATGAAAAACATAAAAAGGGAACATGGAGAACATAAAAATGCAGCAATTAGAGCACTTACCGTCCAATTTAGACATCTCTAAAAATGTCTTCTGGGGTTGTCGGCACTCCTTGAAGTTTGGAACAACATGGACTCGTCATCCCTTGCAAATGAAGATGACAATGTACTTGGACCACCCCATCGCTGACAAGCTCCAAATTTGTCCATTGGCAGGTCACGTCACAGGTGAAGGTTCACAAGAGAGAAGATGAAGAAAAAGGTCGAAGAGGTCGATTAACATAAACGTGAAGGTCGAAGAGTTTGAACAACATGAACATGAAGGTCAAAGATGGCAAAGAAGATGAACCAAAAGAAACAAACCCTTTTTTATTATAAAACGTCGAAAAAAATTATCATGTAGGTTCGGACAACCCAAGCCTAGCTTCGGACCAAAAATAACATAATTAAATTTTGCGATGACAAAAAACATACCCAAAATTTTGCAGGGACTGGAAACATATTTTAGCCAAATATCAAATACTTATGTGCATAGTTAAAAAGAGCAATTAGATTATATTCAAACTTCATAGGTGCAGTTAAAAAATGAACCCCAAGAACTCCATATCTCAAATATAGTTGCAAAGTAGCCAAGAACGATTAATTAAAATAGGTTTAATTTTAAGCGACTACATGCATCATATACAAATTAAAATTCTACTATCTTTTGTTTGTTGTGTAACGTAGCGGTTGAAGAAGTGTGTTAACAATTGAAAAAGCAAGAAAAATCATAAGAAATGGTGTTAAATTGCATGTTTTTTTATAAAAAAAATTAATGATACATTTCTAAATACAGTTGAAAACGCATTATGCTAAAATATGTAGTAATAGTGATGAGGACATAGGAGGTGACATGAGCAAGGTAGATGACATGGAGAACATATACACAAGACCTGGGAGGCCTAATGACAAGAACAAGAACTAACAAAGTTAACAAGGCTCTAAATCACTTAGTGGCTACTTTATTTGAGACATGGCCAAGTCTAGAGGAAAAAAAGCTCAAAATGGTTTATAATGTGTTTGATAAGATATTTAAGTTAATTGTTACTTTTTATTATTAGCTCAAAAGCATATTTGATTGTTTAATGGTACATTTTCAACTAGATTATTTTATCAAACACTTATGATTCAATTTTTTCAACTTTCAAACTTATTTTCAACTATTAGCATTTTAGCTAATTCAGATTGAAGACCTTGAGGAATAAACATTGCTAGACATGCGAACTTAAGTTGATGTCCAAATTGATGAAGAATTAAGAGCATGAAGGCTGCATTCCACTTGGTCCAAATTCTGCACTTAGTTTTATTTTCTCACAATTAGATTAATAAGGTTGATTAGGCTGGTTTTATTTTGTTTGCATGCATACTTGGCCCAGTTATTCCATTTAATTTCATTTTTTCTTTGTTATTTTTTATCTGGGCTGAATACTCGTTATCACTAAGTTTATGTCAAACAGTTTGTAAGGTTGCTGCCCATTATAAAAGCCACACCAAAGCTTATGGAAATTTAGAAATTCAAGTCATTACAAGTTAGCCATTGTGTTAAACTCGTTCTCTTAGATTCTTCTCAGAATCTCTGGACTTATCAAGGGTGCTTATGATGAGGACATGACCAAGAGCAAGGGCAAGGATCCACTTGAAGGACTTGGAGGACCTATGACAAGGGCTAGAGCAAGGAAAGCCAAGGAAGCTCTTCAACAAGTGCTGTCCATACTATTTGAATACAAGCCCAAGTTTCAAGGAGAAAAGTCCAAGGTTGTGAGTTGTATCATGGCCCAAATGGAGGAGGACTAAAATGACACCACTTTGTCTCAATTTTTAGAGTGTTTAGTTTGTCTAAATAATGGCCCAATCCTTGTAAAGTTGGCTGACCAAAAATATGTTTTGGGTTAATCAATTAAAAGGGCTTTAGTTAGGTTTAGTTCAAGTTGTAATAAGGGCCCAATTGGCAACCTAGGCATCAGCCTTTTGGGAGACCAAATGGTGGCTGACTTGTTGGCTGTTGGGGGTGACTTTTGGTTGCCACAATTTCAGTTACACTCAGCCATTAAGTTTTTTTTAATTCCCTAGGTTAATGGCATTAAGTTATTTTAATTCTAGGTTAGTGGGTCATTACTAAAATCTGCTGTAAAGCTTCTATATAAGCTGAACCATTTTATCAATAAACACAAGTTGAGTTTTATTCAGAAAATTAGAGTTTATCTCTTTTATCTTAGTGAGAGTGATTCTCCTAAATTCTTGAGTGATTCAAGAACACCCTGGCTGTATCAAAGGACTTTCACAACCTTTGTGTGTTGCCCTCGCTGGAAAGAGTGATTCTTTCCTTCCTATCATCTCCACCCTTGTTCTTTCAAACCACAATTCCAGAAAATCCACCTCTGCCCAGAATTATCTCGTGGCCATAACTCCCATTTTACGCACTCAAATTAAGTGATTCTTGAGCCTAAATTGACTTTCAAAACGAGACCTTTCACCTCGTTTTGAAATCACCTCATTTGGAGCCCTGTAGCTTCAGTTATTGCCATTTCTATATTTCTGTCCAGCCACCACTTAACCTACATTTTACCATCCCATTCATCCATTTTATGCCAAGAACCACCTTATTAAGACCCACGAAATTAACCACCTTATTTTCCATCATTTCCTTAATCAATTTCCGCATTTTCCATCAAGGTTTAATCCTAGACGATCCTAAGTCAACCCTTGTGCCATGAGGGTTCATATCAGCTTATCCTTGTGACTTCATAGGCTTATCAATTTATGGATTGTGACGTCTTCTAATTATGGTTCGTATGTTTATTTTCATTCACAAATTCCCATTTTTTTTGTCTCATCTAACCTCAAATAATATCTCATAATATACATGACCTTTTTCGGTGATTCTTGAGTCTATCCTATGGTTCATAAAGAAATCTTTCACCTTGTTTTGGAATCCCTCAATTTTGAGGTGTATAATTTTAGATGTGTAACAATATGTGGTGGAGGGTGGATTTTGGGCATAAATTCATGGATGACCCAAACATCCACTTCTCATGGGGGTTCATATCAAAGAGGAAATCAATTTTTAAAGAAAAAGTCCTAGCAACACACTTTATAACACAATCCTCCTAGCATACTATCTTTTATTAATTAAAATTTATTAAAAAAATTAAAATCATAAGAGAGAATCATTAAATAGCATGTGAGACACACATAATTGTGAATTTTGATAAATTTCAACCAATAAGAAAGAGTGTTTTAGAGAGAATGTATTCCTAACATTTCTCTTAAATTCAAATAGTAGTGTTTGTTTCTTAAGTCAAATTCTTTCCCCCAATGCATCTTGTCCTCTTTCTTTTTTTCTAATATATTCCAAGTGTGCTACAAGGGATGGTTAGTGTAGGGGTATTGATAAAGGATAAATCTATGAATTCGAGGTCAAAGGGCCTCCAAGTAGAATAATATATAAGAAGAAGAAGTTTGGTATAGCTTTTGGCATTATATTGCCAAAATCATATTTTTTTTCTATACCATGAGGCATGGGGCTCAAAATTAGGATTTAAAGAACAATAAAGGTAGGATAAAAAAAAGATTTTAGATAGGGTTCAAAGAACACTAATGACAGGAAGAAAATAAGACTAACAAATATTGATGTAAGATAAGTGTTTACAATATCAGCAATCTTAAGTTTATTACTATCAAAAAAAAATATCTGGAATACAATATACTTATTCCAGAAATGTATTTATGCAACTATGATATATGGTTCTAGAAATATATTTTTGGAGTAGATATATGGTATTTTGGAAAGACATTTCTGGAAAGGAAAATGGGTACCTAGGGGTGTACTCCTTTAAGGAAAAAGGGTATAATGGGTAATTTGGATGTGAGAGGGAGATTGGGGTGTACTTAGGAAAATCAAAGGTGTAAATACCAAGTACCTACTAACAAACACAGAGGCCCAAAGTGTAAAGAAGACAACAACAAAGAGACGAGAGAAAAATAGGAGAGTTTGGTAGGAAGAGAAGAGAAGAGAGAAAGGGATATGCTAGGTGCACCCAGCAATATTGCTGGTGCACCCAGCAATTTATTGAAAGGTCAATTTTGCCCTTCATTTAAAAAATTAAAAATCTTTTTTTCCCTCTTTCGGAAGCATTCTCTCTTTTCACTTCTCTCTTCCGCGAAAGCTTCTTCTCTTCTCTCTTCCACGACGAGCTTCTTCTCCACGAGGCTTCTCCGGCAGCCCTTGGACCCATTTGCATTCGAGGTAGGTGGCCTTCTTCTTAGCTTTGGTTTTGTTATGCACTACATTTGTAGCATTTAGGGTAGGTTAGTGGAACCTTAGGGTAGAAGACGCCGGAAAAAATGGCGATAGCTTGGTGACGGTGGCGCCTTCCGGAAGACCCGTTAGGGGTTCTTCCGGAACATCCGGAAGAAGGTCTTCCGGAAAGCTCCCGGAACACCTCTTCCGGAAAGTTTCCGGAAGTAGTTCTTCCGAAAACATTCCGGAAGAAGGATTCTTCCGGATGACCTTTCAGTGGTTCCAGAAGCACTTTCCGTTAATTAAGTTTGTTATTTTTGTTAATTGTTTCAGTTTATTTTTTATATCATTTTAGTTGAGTATTTTACTAATTATTTAATTTTAAATTACTTATGTATTTTTTTATAAATGAAGTAGTTAATTTTTATAAATAAAGTTGTGTATGTTTGGAAATTTTTTTTCCCATTTTTCTTTTATTGTTATATATAATTTAAGTTGTGTATGTTTACTAATTATATATTTTGAAATTAGTTGTGTTTTTTTGTCTATAAATAAACTTTTTTATTTTATTATAAATAAAGTTGTTTATTTTATTATAAATTAAGTATTTTTTTTTATAAATGAAGTTGTTTAATTTTTTTTTAAAATTAAGTTGTGTATGTTTAATAATTAATTATTTGTATATTAGTTGTGGTTTTTAAGAAATGAAGTTTTTTTTTAAATTAAGTTGTGGATGTTTAGTAATTAATTATTTTTATATTAGTTGTGTTTTTTTATAAATGAAGTTGTTTATTTTTTTTAAAATTAATTTGTGAATGTTTAGTAATTCATTATTTTTATATTAGTTGTGTTTTTTTTATAAATGAAGTTGTTTATTTTTTTTAAAATTAAGTTGTGGATGTTTAGTAATTAATTATTTTTATATTAGTTATGTTTTTTTTTATAATTGAAGTTGTTTATTTTTTAAAAAAATTAAGTTGTGGATGTTTATTAATTAATTATTTTTATATTAGTTGTATTTTTTTTATAAATGAAGTCGTTTATTTTTTTTTAAATTAAGTTGTGGATGTTTACTAATTAATTTTTTTACATTAGTTGTGGTTTTTTTATAAATGAAGTTTTTTTTTAAAATTAAGTTGTGGATGTTTAGTAATTAATTATTTTTATATTAGTTGTGTTTTTTTTATAAATGAAGTTGTTTATTTTTAAAAAAAATAAGTTGCTTTCTCTTTATTAAATAATTTAGTTGTTTTTTTTTTTATAAATGAAGTTTTTTTAACTTTTTTTTAAATTAAGTTGTGCATGTTTACTAATTAATTTTTTTTTACATTAGTTGTGTTTTTTTATAAATGAAGTTGTTTAATTTTTTTTAAAAATTATGCTGTGTATGTTTTCAAATAATTTGATTTAAATTAGTTTTATTTGTTTACAAATAAACTTGTTTTATTTTTATAAAGAAAGTTGTGTATATTTTGACCGAAAAAAATACGTGTTCGACATGATTTGCAGATCATGGCTAGAACACGAAGTTTAGGTCGTGCCATAGATAGACTTGTGGGCAGAGATAGACATGATGACCATGATGTAGCTGATGTTCCCGAGAGGCATAGGCCTACTGCCTCAGCCTGTAGGCTACGGGTTCATCAGATGACTGCGGAGGGACGTGATATGGCTGAGGACGTTGCTGACATGACTGACGATGTCCCTAAGCTGGCTGCGGAGGCACCTGAGATGCGTGCGGACGTAGAGGGTGCTGATGGTGCTGAGGGGTCAGATGCTGATGATGCTGCTGAGGGATTCCCTGATAGGCCACGTGACCCATCAGTGCTGACATCATTTGTCGAGCATGTTGCACATGCTGTTTGGAGTGGACAGGTATTTTAATTTATTAATTATTTATCATTGTTGATTTATTTGTTTGTCATTAATTTATTTAAAACTTGTATAATTTGTACTTCAAATCAAGAACGTCCTGATTTGAAGTTAGTGTCACATGGGAGGAAGGTGACACTGATTGGGAGGCCAGTGCCTGAGATTGAAGGCCTGGTGGCTGCCAAAGGATTAAGTCCACTGATTGATTGTTCAGTTATTACTGACGATCCTGGATCGATATCCGCATTCGTGGAGAGGTGGCACGGTGAGACCAGCACCTTCCACCTTCCGGTAGGAGAGTTGACGATCACATTGGATGATGTGTCGTCACTCCTTCATTTGCCCATCACCAGCGCCTTGCACAGTTTCCATGCTCTTTCTACGGAGGAGGCTAGATTTTTGCTGACAAAGTTGCTCGAGGTGTCTGCCGAGGAGGCCAGAGCCGAGACAGCACTGACACGTGGGGCATATGTACGACTAGGATGGGTTCGAGACATTTATGAGACGAAATGTCAGGCCCGGCAGTGGATTGTCGCAGCTCGCGCTTATCTGCTGCACCATGTCGATTGCACTCTTTTTGCTAATAAGAGTGCAACATATGTGCATGTTGTTCACCTTGACGCTTTCCGAGACCTCGCTCAGAGTGGTGGTTATGCTTGGGGAGTTGCCGCGCTGGTTCATATGTATGACCAGTTAGATGAGGCTTGTAGGACCACCACCCGACAGCTTGCGGGGTACTTGACGCTACTACAGGTAAATTTTGTGTTTTTTAATATGTTACGTTCGATTATCATTTAAACATGTTTTTATGTTATGTTAACCTCATTTATTGTGTAGTGCTGGATCTATGAGCACTTCCCTAGTGTGCACCAGTGCATGACAGATGATACATACCAGGAGACGTCCCCACGTGCTTCCCAGTGGTTGACATCGAAGGCGCACATGAAGGGAATCACAGGAGCACCTTACAGGGCACGTTGTGATGGTTTGGCCGTCACAGATGTGTCCTGGTTGCCGTACACGGAGCATCGGGGGGTTAGGGCCTTTCAGGAGATTTCATCATTCCAGGGTCAGCTCAGATGGGGTCCTATGGTGGTCATAGCTCGACCGGAGAGGGTGCTACGCCAGTTTGGTTACATCCAGAGCATCCCTCCGCCGCCTGTTAGTGCTCGATTGTCACACGATGAGATAGATGGCAGGTGGATGCAGTTTGCGGAGCACTTACTACATGCAGGTCAGCTTTGTCTAGTGCCTGGGCAGGTATCTGCGGATTACATGGAGTGGTTTTTCCGCATATCTCACCCATTCATGATACCGACCTAGGCAGGTGACCAGCCGAGAGATGCACCAGCTGCAGACCCTGAGGACTACATACAGCCGCCCAGCCCCCAGGTTCCAGTGGCATTTGACCCCCCTCCACATGTGGTAAGATTCTTTGCGCGTTTAATGTTTCATGAGTTGTTATTTATTTTAAATTTCATAATAAATGTTTTTAATGACTTTGACAGGATGATTACAACGGATATGAAGCGATTGCACAGAGGTTGGAGCGTGTGCTCAACCTTAGGATAGTCACTGCAGGCACAGAGTTATATGACATTATGCAGGACTGCCAGACGATCGCGAGAGAGGGACCCAGTGCTGATGGAACTGTCAGGGCTCGTCAGAGACGCCGCACGAACCATTGATCATTGTATTTATTTTTTGTCTTGTAGTTAACATAAATATTTGTAATTATTACAATTTTTTGTTTAATATAGTTGACTTGTTTTGCACAGTTTATTATTTTATACTATAGTTTATTATTCCGATTGTGGTCCTTAAGCGAAGTTTGCGAGTGTTTTAAATTTATTTTTAAAAAAGGTGAACCTAAAATCATGAATTTTGTTTGTAAGAATTACATAAAAAATAAATGTTTTTAAAATCATTCATAACTCATAATTCATAATTATGTGTTAGTAAGACTTTTAAAGTAATTATCATATATAATAAATTATGATTCGAGCATAATTTACACTATTAATATATAAGCTCGTACCAAAAACAAAATATTAAAAAAAATTACATGACAATGAAATCGCCATATAAGATACTACAAATATCACTTTAAAAAAAAAATTCATGTTTAAGTACCCATTTTTGGGGTTTTTTTCCGTGGGTGTGCCAGTGCCGTGAGACAATGGAGGGCTTCCATTTCTCATGTTTGGACATCAAAGAACCTAAAAAAATTAGTCTCATTCCCTGGTTCCATCAAATAACACCTAAAAACAAAGCCAGAAAATCCAAAAAAATAGGAAATGGGCCCTTTTTCATGTTCAAGTACCCATGTTTGAAATTTTTTTCCGTGGGTGTCCCAGTGACGTGAGACAATGGAAGGCGGCCATTTCTCATGTTTGGACGTCAAAGAATCCAAAAAAAATAGTCCCGTACCCCGGTTCCGTCAAATAACACCTAAAAACAAAGCCAGAAAATCCTATAAAATAGGAATCCGACCCTTCTAACAATTAATTTTTTGGACCATTGAAACAACACATTCAACTTTATTATGGGAATTAAACACGCCGTAAACAGATAAAGGTTACATCAACGAAAAAGCAAAAAAATAAACATTTATAAGCGTATCTGAATACTCAAAGCGAGCTGGTTGGCGGAAAAACAATCGTCTTACCGTTTGTGATTCGTGAATTCCAAGAGGGGGAATCCCTTTAGGTGCAACTTGCTTTATTAAATTCTTCAGTTCATCGATGGTACATGTTGAAGGAATTTGAAATTTCTTAGGATTTTTTCCTATGAACGCGCATCCAACAAATTTGTTCTGCGGTGGCATGTTCCATTTCCCGTTGTAATACAGGATCGCGTCATGAGTACGGGGCATAGTGCGTTCAAGTAAGTTTATTATTTCATCTGGTGTTCTTCCAACGGTGCATAATAACTCAATCGGACCAACACAAGAAAATTGATCATTACACATTAACATTGTGTTGACATCGTCATCATTTATCAACTTCATACACTGAAAGCGAATTTGGTTACCTGTATCGGTGAATGGCTTCCGGTAGTGAATTTCATCCAAAAATTGTTTGTCAGATAGTTGAAGGGTATTGTGTATTCTGGTTTTTAGGCTTGCAAAATCACAACTATTTGGTACTCGAATGGGCACCGAAGTTGAAGTTTGGAAGTAAACGCCAGTATCATTGTGAACAATTGATCCATTTGGAAAAATGAAAGCCAACCTTGACAATCGTCTGACTGCTAGTTTCTCCTAAAAATGCCATACTTTGTGTATCAATTGGGAGACTATTTGAAAGCAAGATAATGTGTGATTTATTAGCCGTGTCTGCCATATATATAGATGGTTGTGACCGAGCAATTTCTCAACTTTGTTTACAAAAAAATAGACACGCGTGAACATGTTTCGTGTTTATGTTTCCTTCAGAATGTGTAGTCAAGTTAGCCAATGTGTTGTCGCGCTCAAACTTTAATACGCATGCATGTCATTATGTGTTGTCAATTATGACAATGATGTATGCTGCACGCGTAAATGATTTTTGTTGGACCAACAATTTTCTTGCTTAACCAAACGAGTACTTAATAATATTAATTGGTTAGTAATGGGTTACAACAAATTATATCGCATAATGAATACAATTACATAAACAATGCATGTTTAGTCTTCATTTAGGTCGACATAGTGTGTTTTGAATGACATCAAGCTTGTGTATTGTTGCATTCTACTAATATATGGAATTGTCCACTGCTTTGCCTGAGAATAACAATTGCATGACCACAACAATGCTGGAGGCGGTAAGGGACAATGGTCTTTCAAATAAACCTGTTGTACATGAACAAACATTATATCATGCGGTGACCGTGTCAAACGAACCAACGAAGTCATTGCATAATTGTTATACTAATTATATTCAATGTACCTGAACAAAATGATTTCCAAACACGTGACCGACACATATCATGCGGTGCCCAGAAGAATCAGGTAGTGGTTGACTTCTAAGAGGAAAAAATGTCATGCTTTGTTGTTGGGACAACGATACAAGGATTACGTTATACCGTGATGCTATCACATATCCCATCTCCGTTATATCCATCCACTTGTCCACACTAACCTGAATGAACCAAACATACACATGTAAGTAATTTAAAGATTGTTATTAAAAAAATTAACCTAAAAACATACCTTCAAAAACCCATCAACAAGTAGGGACAACTTTAATTGTTCAAATCTCTCTGTGCCACCGAAAAGGTTCATGTACTCATGCGACCACCTGCCAAGTTCTTTAATCAATTCATTACGCACTAACGGCCACGAATCTTCCCCCATACCTAATAAAGCGGAAATGGACCGATATCCACAGTTACCGTCTACTTTCACATCCACAACGTCACGAATGAAACCTTGAATGAATGGCGCAAATTGATCCATCATCGGGATGATCCTTGTTGGCTGAGGCGGTTCAGAACATGATGCACTTCGTTTGACTGGAGAGTTGCTGCTTTGAACAGAATGAAAAGCATCAACATACTCCCAGTAAGACGGATCACGCTTTGTGGATCTTTGACGTCTTTTCATCAGTTTCTTCGGTGCACCTTTAGTGTTGACCTTTGATGGAGGAGGGCACATAGAGTTATGATCAGGGTATGCAATTTCTCGAAGTTTACTCTTCAAAGTTACTTTGCCAGACACATCAAGTTCATCAAACCTTTTAGATATGATCTCTATCTCTTCCTTGATGCTGACTTCCGTCTCACATAACCCTTAGTCTGAAAAGCAAAGTCTCCTCTAGAAAAGATGGACTGACTCCAATTGGATGCTGCCAGCAGTATACCTAGAAAGCTCGCATGCACAAGGAAGACCGTGCGTGCTTCTCATCACACAACCACAAGAAGAGAGATTTTTGTCGAGATAACATAGACGGTCAACCTCAGAAGCAATCTGATTTAAAGCGTCCCTTGATACCATCCCAAGAAGCCTCTTGTATAAGGTTTTTTTATATACATGCCCAACCACATGCGTACTGGTTTCAAAGGATGCTTTAATTTCGACGTGTTGCAGCGTGATCATGTTGTTCATGGCATCCCAAACACTACATAGGTCTCCAATGCTATTTTGTAGTACTCTTTTGAGAGCCCAATGAGCTGATTCAACCCTACATTTAAAATACACAACAAACATGAAAATATACAACAATTAAATACCATTTATTACTAATCCTTACTAACAAATAAAATCAGTTCTTAATACCTGTTTGTTGTTGTGTTGCCTAGGTGCATGACCTTATTCGTCCATGCTGTAATAAATTTTTCCTTGTGGGGGATAATCCATGTGTCGTTAACATAGTCAATGAACATCGGCCAAGGCGAACAAGCAACTTGAAACTTCTGAAGTGACTCATGGAACTGGTATTCGGACGAACAATCAACCAAAGTACCCCAGTTATCCATTACATAGTCCCACGCATTTTTTTCACCGATTAAAGATTTGCACTTCGTCTTCACATTCTTATCGATATGAAACCTGCACAACAAATTAGTAGACTCGAGGAACACAGTTTTCACTGCATTCATCAGTGCTAGGTCTCTGTCAGTGACAATAACAAGAGGGAGGCATCGTTTCTTAAAAATAGGCCTCGAAATCGTTCCAAAGCCCATACAATATGATTAACACGCTCAGCCTCCAGATATGCAAACCCAGCAAAGAATGTCATCGCCGTTGGTGTCACTCCAACAAAGTCAAGTAGTGGGAGTATGTACCTGTTTGTTTTGTAGGTACTGTCTATAAAAAACACCAGATGACATGCATTGCATAACTTTACTGCATCTGGGTGACACAAAACAGATCACGCACCACAACTTCATCCTTCAATCTATGCCAATGAATGTATTGATCACGTTCGAGAAGCTTCATCAGATGCTGCATTTCGGTATCAGCTCCTCTTATTGAAGAACAATATGCACTTCTTGCATTGTAAATTTGCTTTATCGTGGTGCAATTGTTGGCATTGTGTTCCTTCAACATTAGCATGATGTTTTTTGGTTTCACCATCGACTTTGTCATATCAGCAATAATTTTCTTTTCTTCCTTAGTCAATCGCCCGGCGTATGGATGTCGAACTAAGGACTTGGTCAATTCATGATTGTGAATCCCACAGATCAACTTCACCATCCAACCTTCCCCTCCATGCACTGGTTTCCCACGAAGCCTGAAGGGACAACCACATTTCCTACTCCCAGTGTCTTTTCTAACGAATTCTTTATTCTTACACTTGTACGTACCACTCCTTTCACACCCAATTAAGACAAATGAACTTATTCCTCTACTACCGGTCTCTGTGTCAGACCTCATAATCACTGCAACAAATCCATTTTCATGGGCAACTGTTCGAGCCCATTGCAAAACATCATCTCGAGTACCGAATACCTACAACGCAACCCAAACATATTAATTTTCATACAAAACATCAATCCAACCAAATGACTCAAATTATCTATGATTACCTGAGACGTATTAAAAGCATTTGAACAATCCACATGCGGTTCATTCACCCCACATTCTTCTTCATTATCATAATCATAATCCATATGAACTTCTTGTGACATCGCATAATCATACCTCCATTGATCTTCGTCCATCTTAAGGACATATGCATCATACACAAGTACATTTAAATTATCATATAATCACATCCAAAAATTTACTACACATTAAATAACAAACATATAACAG